>NW_025423518.1:0-127500 GCF_020740685.1 Jaculus jaculus
GTGTCCGGAGATAGCCCACCGGGTTCTTAAGCGCTCCTCTGGCGCCCCGGGATATCCCAGTACATTCTAGAAGCGCTCACCCAGCCTTGGGTCCAGAAACACCCCCCTGGGCTCTGGAATATTCCAGTAGGTTCTAGAACAACCGCCCTCCCCACGTCCACAAGGAGCTCGCTGTTTCCCGGAAGACTTCCAGGTTCCAGAATGTTCCAGAAGGCTCTACACCGGGGACGCTCCTCCGGTTCCCAGTGTGCTCTAGAACTGCCCCGCCCACCCCACGCGTGGAAAGAATGCTGGGTTCTGGAGCACGCCTCGAGGCTCTGGAACATTCTGGAAGGTTCTAGAACACCCTGAAGCAGGCCACCGGGCAAGCTAAGACCATCCCCTCCAGCACAGAGGCCGCTGACGGCGGGACGGACGGAGCCACCGGCCAAGGACACCAGGAACAGGAAGTTCCCCCTCCCCCGGGGGCGGGAAGTCGCCTCCCCAGGAACAGGAAGCGGAGGGAAGAGCCTCCCCCAGGGACCCGGCCACGCGGAGGAACCGGAAGTGCTGCCCTGAGAACAGGAAGTGGGGTCCCCAGGGCTGGAAGCGACACGCCCCGGGACAGGAAGTGGGGTCCTGAAGACAGGAAGCAGTGCTCCGGAGACAGGAAGGGGCCTCCCCAAAGGTCAGCGGTGGCGCCCACAGGAGAGGACGTGGCCACACCAGTGACCGGAAGTGGGGTCCTGCGGACAGTGGGGTTCACGGGACCAGGAGATGGGGGAGGGAGCCACCTCTGGGCGCTGTCCAAGGACGCCAGGAGTGCTGGGCTGGGCCAGGAAGTCATGTCCCCCGGCATGGGAGGTGGCATCGGGGACAGGAAGTAAGATCTACAGAAGCCGGAAGTTGTGTCATGATGACAGGAAGTGATATCTACAGAAGCCGGAAGTTGTGTCATGGTGGCAGGAAGTGAGATCTACAGAAGCCGGAAGTGGCCTCCCAGGGACAGGAAGTGAGATCTACAGAAGCCGGAAGTGGCCTCCAAAGGACAGGAAGTGAGATCGGCAGAAGCCGGAAGTTGTGTCACGGTGACAGGAAGTGATATCTACAGAAGCCGGAAGTGGCCTCCCAGGGACAGGGAGTGAGATCGACAGAAGCCGGAAGTGGCCTCCCAGGGACAGGGAGTGAGATCGACAGAAGCCGGAAGTTGTGTCATGGTGGCAGGAAGTGATATCTACAGAAGCCAGAAGTGGCCTCCCAGGGTCAGGAAGTGAGGTCTACAGAAGCCGGAAGTTGTGTCACGGTGGCAGGAAGTGATATCTACAGAAGCCGGAAGTGGCCTCCCAGGGACAGGGAGTGAGATCGACAGAAGCCGGAAGTGGCCTCCCAGGGACAGGGAGTGAGATCGATAGAAGCCGGAAGTTGTGTCATGGTGACAGGAAGTGATATCTACAGAAGCCGGAAGTGGCCTCCAAAGGACAGGAAGTGAGATCGACAGAAGCCGGAAGTGGCCTCCCAGGGACAGGGAGTGAGATCGACAGAAGCCGGAAGTTGTGTCATGGTGGCAGGAAGTGAGATCTACAGAAGCCGGAAGTGGCCTCCCAGGGACAGGAAGTGAGATCTACAGAAGCCGGAAGTGGCCTCCAAAGGACAGGAAGTGAGATCGACAGAAGCCGGAAGTTGTGTCATGGTGACAGGAAGTGAGATCTACAGAAGCCGGAAGTGGCCTCCCAGGGACAGGAAGTGAGATCTACAGAAGCCGGAAGTGGCCTCCAAAGGACAGGAAGTGAGATCGACAGAAGCCAGAAGTGGCCTCCCAGGGTCAGGAAGTGAGGTCTACAGAAGCCGGAAGTTGCGTCATGGTGACAGGAAGTGAGATCGACAGAAGCCGGAAGTGGCCTCCAAAGGACAGGAAATGAGATCTACAGAAGCCGGAAGTTGTGTCACAAGACAGGGGGGCCTGTGCAGGAACCGGAAGTGGTGTTCCAGAGCCAGGAAGTGGAGTCAATGGGCACAGGAAGTGGGGGCAGGAAACTGCCCTGGTCTGCAAGCATCAGCGTGCCACGGAGACAGAAAATCCATGGAGACTTTAATGACGCCAGCCAAGCCGAGGAGGGTGACCAATGAGGGACGAACACGGGATCCCGCCCACCTGTCTGTCACCGCCACCAAACAGGAAGTCCCGGTCACTGGGGCAACAAAGGCCAGCCACAACCACCTGAGCCTGACCTTCGCCTGCCGCGTCGGGGAAGAGCTTCCGGAACCTTCCGTAGGCAGCCCGGCTCACAACGGGCGTCACGCGGGCATCGCCGGCACCTGGGAGCACATCCACCCGCTGCCCGGCGGCCTCTCTCCGTGACGGTGCGGCACGTCACGTCTGTCTGTCCCACGGTGGCGTGCGATGTCACGTCTGTCCCGTGACGGCGGGTGGTGTCATGTCGCGTGTCACGGCGTGTGACATCATTATTATCTTTCCCCTAATGGTGCGTGACATCACGGCTGTGCAATCATGGTGTGTGGCATCACGTCTGTCTGTCTGTCCCATAATGGTGGGTGATGTCTGTCCAGTCACGGTGTGTGACATCATGTCTGTCCAATGATGGTGTGTGACATCGTGTCTGTCTAACCGTGAAGATATCATGTCTGTCTGTCTGTCTGTCCTGTAACGGTGTCTGGTGTCACGTCCACCCAGTGATGGTGTGTGACTTCATGTCTGTCTGTCTGTCCCACGACAGTGTGTGACCTCACGTCTGTCTGTCCCATAATGGCGTCTGGCATCACGCCTGCCCGATGACATCACGTCTGCCCATCCCATAATAGTGTGTGAGATGATGTCTGTCTGTCCCGTGACGGTGTCGGACATCAAGTCTGTCCGATGACGGTCGGTATGTGACGTCATATCTGTCTGTCCCATGACGGTGTGTGACCTCATGTCTGTCTGTCTGTCCCATAATGATGTTTAATATCAAGTCTGTCAAATGACAGTGTGTGTCTGTCTGTCCCATAATGATGTTTAATATCAAGTCTGTCAAATGACAGTGTGTGACCTCATGTCTGTGTCTGTCTGTCTCTCTGTCCCATAATGGCGTCTGACATCAACTCCAATGACAGTGTGTGACCTCATGTCTGTCCATCCCATCATAGTGTGGGACATGATGTCTGTCTGTCTGTCCTATGGTGGTGTGTGGCATGATACCTGTCTGTCCGTCCCATGGAGGTGTGTAACGTCATGTCTGTCTGTCCCATGATGGCGTCTGACATCAACTCTCCAAGGACAGTGTGTGACCTCATGTCTGTCTGTCTGTCTGTCCCATGATGGCGTCTGACATCAACTCTCCAAGGACAGTGTGTGACCTCATGTCTGTCTGTCTGTCTGTCCCATGATGGTGTCTGACATCAACTCTGCCTGATAACAGTGTGTGACATCATGTCTGTCCATCCCATCATAGTGTGGGACATGATGTCTGTCTGTCTGTCGTATGGCAGTGTGGGACATGATGTCTGTCTGTCCTATGGCGGTGTGTGGCATGATACCTGTCTGTCCGTCCCATGGAGGTGTGTAACGTCATGTCTGTCTGTCCCATGATGGCGTCTGACATCAACTCTCCAAGGACAGTGTGTGACCTCATGTCTGTGTCTGTCTGTCTGTCCCATGATGGCATCTGACATCAACTCTGCCTGATAACAGTGTGTGACATCATGCCTGTCCATCCCATCATAGTGTGGGACATGATGTCTGTCTGTCTGTCTGTCCTATGGCAGTGTGGGACATGATGTCTGTCTGTCCTATGGCAGTGTGTGGCATGATGTCTGTCTGTCTGTCCCATGGAGGTGTGTAACGTCATGTCTGTCTGTCCCATGATGGCGTGTGACATCAACTCTGTCCAATGACAGTGTGTGACCTCATGTCTGTGTCTGTCTGTCTGTCAGCCCCATAATGGCGTCTGACATCAACTCTACCTGATGACAGTGTTTGACCTCATGTCTGTCCATCCCATCATAGTGTGGGACATGATGTCTGTCTGTCTGTCCTATGGTGGTGTGTGGCATGATACCTGTCTGTCCGTCCCATGAAGGTGTGTGATGTCATGTCTGTCTGTCCCATAATGGTGTCTGTCTGTCTGGTTGTCTGCCCCATAATGGTGTCTGACCTCAACTCTGCCTGATAACAGTGTGTGACCTCATGTCTGTCCATCCCATCATAGTGTACGACATGATGTCTGTCTGTCTGTCCTATGGCGGTGTGTGGCATGATACCTGTCTGTCTGCCCCTGGAGGTGTGTGACGTCATGTCTGTCTGTCCCATCATAGTGTGTGACATGATGTCTGTCTGTCTGTCCTATGGCGGTGTGTGGCATGATACCTGTCTGCACGTCCCATGGAGGTGTGTGACGTCATTTCTGTCTGTCTGTCCGTCCCATAATGGTGTCTGACGACCTCAAATCTGTCCGATGACAGTGACCTCATGTCTGTCTGTCTGTCCGTCCCATAATGGTGTCTGACGACCTCAAATCTGTCCGATGACAGTGACCTCATGTCTGTCTGTCCGTCCCATAATGTTGTCTGACGACATCAAATCTGTCCGATGACAGTGACCTCATGTCTGTCTGTCTGTCCGTCCCATAATGGTGTCTGACGACCTCAAATCTGTCCGATGACAGTGACCTCATGTCTGTCTGTCCATCCCATAATGGTGTCTGACATCAAATCTGTCCAATGACAGTGTGTGACCGTATGTCTGTCTGTCCGTCTGTCCTATGGCGGTGTGTGGCATGATACCTGTCTGCCTGTCCCATGGAGGTGTGTGACGTCATGTCCGTCCATCTCATCATAGTGTGAGTTCATGTCTGTCTGTCTGTCCTATGGTGGTGTGTGGCATGATACCTGTCTCTCCGTCCCATGGAGGTTTGTGACCTCATGTCTGTCTGTCTGTCCAATAATGGCGTCTGACATCAGCTCTGTCCAATGACAGTGTGTGACCTCACGTCTGTCTGTCTGTCTGTCCCATAGTGGTGTCTGACATCAACTCTGTCCAATGACAGTGTGTGACCTCATGTCCGTCTGTCTGTCTCTCTGTCCCATAATGGCGTCTGACATCAACTCCAATGACAGTGTGTGACCTCATGTCTGTCCATCCCATCATAGTGTGGGACATGATGTCTGTCTGTCTGTCCTATGGTGGTGTGTGGCATGATACCTGTCTGTCCGTCCCATGGAGGTGTGTAACGTCATGTCTGTCTGTCCCATGATGGCGTCTGACATCAACTCTCCAAGGACAGTGTGTGATCTCATGTCTGTCTGTCTGTCTGTCCCATGATGGTGTCTGACATCAACTCTGCCTGATAACAGTGTGTGACATCATGCCTGTCCATCCCATCATAGTGTGGGACATGATGTCTGTCTGTCTGTCGTATGGCAGTGTGGGACATGATGTCTGTCTGTCCTATGGCGGTGTGTGGCATGATACCTGTCTGTCCGTCCCATGGAGGTGTGTAACGTCATGTCTGTCTGTCCCATGATGGCGTCTGACATCAACTCTCCAAGGACAGTGTGTGACCTCATGTCTGTCTGTCTGTCTGTCTGTCCCATAATGGTGTCTGACATCAACTCTGTCCGATGACAGTGTGTGACCTCATGTCTGTCCATCCCATCATAGTGTGGGACATGATGTCTGTCTGTCTGTCCTATGGCAGTGTGGGACATGATGTCTGTCTGTCCTGTGGCAGTGTGTGGCATGATACCTGTCTCTCCGTCCCATGGAGGTTTGTGACCTCATGTCTGTCTGTCTGTCCAATAATGGCGTCTGACATCAGCTCTGTCCAATGACAGTGTGTGATCTCACGTCTGTCTGTCTGTCTGTCCCATAGTGGTGTCTGACATCAGCTCTGTCCAATGACAGTGTGTGACCTCATGTCTGTCTGTCTGTCCGTCCCATAATGGCGTCTAAAATCAAATCTCTCCGGTAACAGTGTGTGACCTCATGTCTGTCTGTCCGCCTGTCCCATGGCGGTGCGTGGCATGATACCTGTCTGCGTGTCCCATGGCGGTGTGTGACGTCGTGTCCGTCCGTCCCACGACAGCACGCGTGCCCGCCCCCCAAGGCTGCCGTGCCACGTCCCACACCACCCACCCCCACCCGTGCCCCCCGCCACGGACACGGGCATCGCCTGGCACGCGGACCCCGCAACCCCCGCCCCCCGCCCTCGTGCCCACGGACTCACCTGTGAGCGCCCGGAAGGACCCTCGGCCGAACACCACGTGCCCGTCATGCGCCAACCTCGCGGGCACCGTCAGCGCCCGCGACACCGACCAGCCGTCCAGCACTGGGGGGACACGTGAAAAGACAGGTACACGGGTGGAGGGTGTTGGTGTGTGTTTCCGGCAGGGGGCGTGGCCTCCAGATGGCCACGCCCACTCCTTTACATCCCCGCCGTCACCTGATTGGCTGTTGGCATCAGGAGACACGCCCACTAACCCACGCTCCTGCCCAGCGGGCTCATGCACCGGAGTGCCCACCTCATGAGAGCCGTGCCCGCGTGCAAGCCCCGCCCCCTGCTGGCTTTTACGCTGGCCACGCCCACTACACGGTCGTCACCGTGGACATCCCGCCTAGCTTAAGCCCCGCCCACGAGGACGTCCATCTTGGAGCTGCCTCCGTGGACACAAACGACCCCGCCCCTTAGAAGCCCCGCCCACGGCTAGCCCTGATTGGTCGCTGCCACACCAGGCCACGCCCCCTACCAGTTAGGTTGTTCGCTCCCCTAGGCCCCGCCCACAATAGCCACTGGCAACGCAGACACCCCAATGCCTACTGGGCACCCCCCCTTTCCAATGCACAGTCCTCCAGTCCCACCCACCGGAAGTCCCTCCCACCGGAAGTCCCTCCCACCTGAAGCCCAACCCTTTACACAGCATGATTGACGGCCACCATCGCTAGCCACGCCCATCACATCCAGCCTCCCGCTGACCACGCCCACGTGCAAGCCACGCCCCGGAAGTGCCTCCTTGCCACACCCCTGACCTCCATCATTTCCCACAAGCCCCGACTCCCTCTAGAGCAAGATTGACAGCTGCCGCCACAGACCACACCCCCATTCTGCGTGCAGTTTCTCCTCACAAGACCCGCCCACCTCTAGCCATTGATTGACAGCTGCCACTACAGGCCACGCCCCCACTGAACTGAGGTGGGTCTTACAAGCCCCGCCCCTCTCAAGGCTTTGATTGACAGCTGAAACCACAAGGCACGCCCCTGGTCCACGATGGGGGTTCTCCTTACAAGTTCCGCCCTCGCTTATTGATTGACAGCTGCCACCATAGGCCACGCCCCCAGACTCCTGTGCTGGTTCTCCTTACAAGTCTGCCCCCTTGAGTCCTTGATTGACAGCTGCCACCATAGGCCACGCCCCCAGACTCCTGTGGGGGAGTTCTCCTTGCAAGCCCGCCACCTTGAGTCCTTGATTGACAGCTGCCACCTCAGGTCACGACCCCAGAATCCTGTGCTGGTTCCTCTTACAAACCCCGCCCCTTGAGTCCTTGATTGACAGCTGCCACCATAGGCCACGCCCCCAGACTCCTGTGATAGTTCTCCTTGCAAGCCCGCCCCTTGAGTCCTTGATTGACAGGTGCCACCATAGGCCACGCCCCCAGACTCCTGTGCTGGTTCTCCTTACAAGCCCCGCCCCCTTGAGTCCTTGATTGACAGCTGCCACCATAGGCCACGCCCCCAGACTCCTGTGATAGTTCTCCTTGCAAGCCCGCCCCTTGAGTCCTTGATTGACAGCTTCCACCATAGCCCACGCCCCCAAACTCCTGTGGGGGTTCACCTTACAAGCCCCGCCCCCTTGAGTCCTTGATTGACAGCTGACAACATGGGCCACGTCCCCAGACTCCAGTGGGGGGGTTCTCCTTACAAGCCAGCCCCCTTGAGTCCTTGATTGACAGGTGCCACAACAGGCCACGCCTCCAGACTCCAGTGGGGAGGGTTCTCTTACAAGCCGCGCCCCCTCGAATCCTTGATTGACGGCTGACACCTCAGGCCAAGACCCCAGACTCCTCTGCTGGTTCTCCTTACAAGCCCCGCCCCCTCCAGTCCTTGATTGACAGCTGCCACCATAGGCCACACCCCAGACTCCTGTGCTGGTTCTCCTTACAAGCCCCGCCCTCTTGAGTCCTTGATTGACAGGTGCCACCATAGGCCACGCCCCCAGACACCTGTGGTGATTCTTCTTACAAGCCCCGCCCCACTGAGTCCTTGATTGACAGCTGCCACTGTAGGCCACGGCCCAAGACTCCTGTTGGGGGGGTTCTCCTTACAAGCCCCGCCCCCTTGAGTCCTTGATTGACAGCTGCCAACATAGGCCACGGCCCCAGACTCCTGTGCTGGTTCTCCTTACAAGCCCCGCCCCCTTGAGTCCTTGATTGACAGCTGCCAACATAGGCCACGGCCCCAGACTCCTGTGCTGGTTCTCCTTACAAGCCCCGCCCCCTTGAGTCCTTGATTGACAGCTGCCAACATAGGCCACGGCCCCAGACTCCTGTGCTGGTTCTTACAAGCCCCGCCCCCTTGAGTCCTTGATTGACAGCTGCCAACATAGGCCACGGCCCCAGACTCCTGTGCTGGTTCTCCTTACAAGCCCCGCCCCCTTGAGTCCTTGATTGACAGCTGCCACCATAGGCCACGGCCCCAGACTCCTGTGCTGGTTCTCCTTACAAGCCCCGCCCCCTTGAGTCCTTGATTGACAGCTGACAACATGGGCCATGCACCCAGACTCCTGTGCTGGTTCTTACAAGCCCCGCCCCCTGAGTCCTTGATTGACAGTTGTCACGATAGGCCACGCCCCCGTTGCCCCTGTCACTCATTCGTATATGTCCCGCCCTTCCACCTGCGGCTGGACATGGGCCATGACCGGCCACGCCCGCACGCTTCCGTCCAGCACACCTGTGACCAGCACCCCGCCCTCCCTTAGCAACCACTGGCCCCGCCCATTTCCCAGCACGCAACGGCACACGTTAAGGCTTCCCCTGTCAATCAGCAGAGATCCCGCCCCTACAGCAAACGCCATTCGCGCAGCTGTCAGTCAAGCCAGGGCCCGCCCCTTCCGGTGCACGTCATCACTGTGGGACCCTTTCCTCGCCCCTTTTCGGCGCCTTGACGCACAAACCCCGCGACGCCCCAGGACCCTTATTCCCGCCTTTTCCAGCTCCCAAGGCGCTAACGTTCCGACGGGTCGTCACCATGGAGACGACCTCAGCCCGGTTTGTTTGCCCCGCCCCTTCCGGCGTGTCTACGCAAGCCGGCTACGTGGCGTCGCCGCCGCGCGCTACCCCCGCCCCTTGCGGCGTTCGCGCCGGTCACCTGAGCGCCGCGCCGAGCTTCCGCTTCCGGCCGGCGCGACTTCCGGGCGCACCGTGCACACGCGCTGCGCCCCGGCGGCTGCCGCCCGAGCAGTTCCGCCGCCTCGCCGCCGTCGTCATCCTCCCCGCCGTCCTCTGCGTCGCGCCGTCGTACGTCGCGCGCGCGGCCCCGCCCACCTCCGTCCCGGCGTCCGGCGGAGGCGGCGAGCGCGCGGGCGTCCCGGGAAGAGCCGAAGCCCCGCGCGTACGGCGGCCCGCAAGGCCCACATGGCGCGTGCGTGCGCGGTCGCTCGGCCTCGGTGGGCGGGACTTCCTGCGGCGCGCCGCTTCCCCATTGGCCGGCTGCGGCCGTGATGGACGGGTGAGGGCGTGGCTCGAAGATGTCGCTTATAGACGGAGTATTTTGGCTGTAAGTAGATAATATACGTTTTTATCGGGTCCCAGGCCTCATCCTCAGTTAGAAATAAAGCGATACAAAAATGTACTACGTAGTTTTATAAAATACATGATTTTTGTATGTTTTTGTGTTGTATAGTGTATATTGCATTAGATATAAAGCATATATATATATTTTTTATATTTTTTTATATGTGAATAAATAACATAAAACACAAATAAATGTCACGTGTCCTAGGTACGCGCCGACGTGCCGATGACATACTGACGGGGAAATAATACAGATATTTATTTACCAAAGCTCCCTGTCTGGATCCTCAGTTAGAAATGAAATAATGCAGAGAAAAGGGAAAAAAAGGGAAATAAAATGATGCACAAATAAACGTCACCTGTCCCAGGTGCGTGCTGACGTGCTGGTCCGATATCGATCATAACTGCTACAGACAGTGTGTGTGTGTGTGTACACGTATATATATATGTATATATATGTTTATATATGTGTATATATATAAACACACAAACACACACACCATATATACATATATACACATACATGTGTATATATATACATATGTACACATGTACACATATGTGCATATACATACATATATACATACATGTATATGCAAGTATATGTACATATATGTACATATGTATGCGTGTATATGCGTGTGTGTGCATATATATGTATTCACAGCCCCAGCCTTTATCCTTCCTTTGAAATAATATTTAAAATATTAATTAATAATATTAAATAATCCTCTGAAATAATATTAAATCATGTATCATACACGTCCACCTACCCTGACTGATAGTTATATGTTGATTACGATTGTCATACATAGCATATATATATATATTGATTATAGTTGTGTCACGTAATATATACGTCATCAATTAAATATATATACAGCCCCAGTGTATGTCCTGACATTGAAATATAAAATTACATAATATATATATTGAAGAAATATGTATGTATGAATATATATGCACAGCCCCAGCCTTTATCAGGCTTTGAAATAAAATTGGATCCCGTCATATACACGTCACCTACCCTCGTTATGCTCTTGACTTATAGGATATATGATGATTATGATTGTCATTCATCATATATTATATATATATATATATATATATATATATATATATATATGGATTATAGTTGTGGCACATAGTATATATATTCACAATTTAAACATATATATACAAGCCCAGTCTATATCCTTACGTTGAAATAAAATTGTATATTGTAAGATACGTTGATTATACTTGCCATCTATATTTACGTATATTACATATATATTATGCATTATTGAATATATAATATATAATGTATATATTATTTTATATATGAAATATATGATATTTTTTACTTATATGTATTATTTATATGTATTGCTATATATATTGTTATATATACAATACATATTATATACATTTGGATGTATTATTATATATATTTGGATGTATTATTATATATATTTGGATGTATTATTATATATATTTGGATGTATTATTATATATATTTGGACGTATTATTATATATATTTGGATGTATTATTATATATATTTGGATGTATTATTATATATATTTGGACGTATTACTATATATATTTGGACGTATTACTATATATATTCGGATGCACAGCCCCAGTCCTTATCACCCGTTGAAATAAAACTACACCCCGTAACATACACGTCACCACTACCCCCGTTACGCGCCGACTTCTCGGGTACACATTGATTATGATTGTTACACATGCATAGGTTAAATATGTACACTGCCCCACTCGATATCCTTGCATTGAAATAAAATCGTATAATGTAATATACGTTGATTATCCTTGCTCTATATGTGTAAATAATATGATATAAACATGCATGCACAGCCCCAGTCCTCACCCTTACTTTGAAATAATATATATATATGTATATATATATATTTATATATGTGTATATATATCAACACACAAACACACACAACATTCATATATACATATATATACATATATGTACATATGTACGCGTGTATATGCGTGTGTGTGCATATATATGTATTCACAGCCCCAGCCTTCATCCTTCCTTTGAAATTATATTTAAAATATTAATTAATAATATTAAATAATCCTCTGAAATAATATTAAATCATGTAACATACACGTCCACCTAACCTCGATACGCGCTGACTGATAGTTATATGTTGATTACGATTGTCATACATAGCATATATATATATTGATTATAGTTGTGTCACGTAATATATATGTCATCAATTAAACATATATACAGCCCCAGCGTATGCCCTGACATTGAAATAAAATTATATAATATATACATTGAAGAAATATGTATGTATGAATATATATGCACAGCCCCAGCCTTTATCAGGCTTTGAAATAAAATTAGATCCCGTCATATACGCGTCCCCTGCCCTCGTTCCGCTCTGACATACGGGTTACATGTTGATTATAATTGTCATACATAACACACATGTGCATATATACACACATATGTATGTATACTGATTATAGTATATATACATCTACATAATTCAAATACATACACAGCACCAGTCTATGTCCTTAGGTTTAGATAAAATTAAATAACGTAATATACGTTGATTAAACTTGTCATATATATATATGTGTGTGTGTGTGTGTGTATTACACGTCAACAGCTTCCGTGTGCGTGAAATGCGCAACACACGTATGTGCATTCACGCGCACACAGAAACGCACGTATCTGAACACGCGTGTACGCACGTAAGCATGTACACGGCTTGATGCACGTGAAACACACGTTACAAATGCGCACACTTACACATACACATATAAACGCATGCACGTACGTGTGTGTAAAATCTCACGTATGTGAACATACGTGCGCGTGCAAATACGCGCCGTCATGCAGCTACATGTACTGTATGCGAGTGCGTGTGCACGCGTGTACGCCTGTACATCGTTTCTGTGCATGTGAAACATACAGAACAAACACGTACATGTACATACACATATATAGTTACATGGAAATGGGACGTATACGTACGCATATGCACGCATGTAGACATGCATGTCACACGAAACACATACAGAATACATATGCACACTTACATATATGTGCACTTATATGAGTATAAACATATATGTAAATATGCATGCACGTAAACACATAAATACGCGCAAAACACGTGAACATGTGCAAAACATGTAAATACGCGCACACATGCCCCCCCCCGTCTTTCTCCGCACTGGCGATTCCTTCTGTTGCCTCCGGCTGGATTCGAACTCACGGCCTCCGTCCTCGCTCCCACCACCACGCGACTCCAGCCTGTGGCTCAGCGTGGGTCCCGGGGACTCGAACCCGCGTCCTCGGGATCAGACGTGGGGGCGGGACACGCGTGTGCACGCGCCGGGGGGGGGGAGGCGACTCTAACCACTGAGCCGTCCTCCGGAGCACCTCCGCGCCAGCCCCGGGGACGCGGCACGGCGTCTCAGGCTGGACTCGAACCCACGGCCCGGCCCGGCACGCACACCGCGTGTCCCCTAGCGCCCCTCCCCCCTCCCGTCAGCTCACAGGATGTGCACCCACAGGAAGTGTCCCCCCGCCTTGTGTACCAGCACAGGGAGTCCCCCATCACGTGTGCACCCACAGGAAGTGTCCCCCCGCCTTGTGTACCAGCACAGGGAGACCCCCATCACGTGTGCACCCACAGGAAGTGTCCCCCCAGTCTCATGTACCAGCACAGGGAGTCCCCCCATCACGTGTGCACCCACAGGAAGCGTCCCCCCTCCATGTGTAACAGCACAGGGAGTCCCCCCATCACGTGTGCACCCACAGGAAGTGTCCCCCCGGTCTCGTGTACCAGCACAGGGAGTCCCCCCATCACGTGTGCACCCACAGGAAGTGTCCCCCCGTCTCGTGTACCAGCACAGGGAGTCCCCCCATCATGTGTGCACCAACAGGAAGTGTCCCCCCGCCTTGTGTACCAGCACAGGCAGTCCCCCCATCATGTGTGCACCAACAGGAAGTGTCCCCCCAATCTTGTGCACACGCAGGAAGTGGCCCTGGGTTGGTTCACAGGATGTGCACCGACGGGAAGTGTCCCCCGCCTTGTGTACCAGCACAGGGAGTCCCCCATCATGTGTGCACCCACAAAAAGTGTCCCCATAACTGCCCACAAAATGTGCACACACAGGAAGTGTCCCCCCGACTTGTGTACCAGCACAGTGAGTCCCCCATCACATGTGCACCCACAGGAAGTGTCTCCCTAACTGCCCACAAAATGTGCACACACAGGAAGTGTTCCCCTGTCTCGTGTACCAGCACAGGAAGTCCCAGCCATCAAGTGTGCACGCACAGGAAGTGTACCCCCGTCTCGTGTATGAACACAGGGAGTACCACCCATCACGTGTACACACATAGGAAGTGTCCCCCCGTGTCGTGTACCGGCACAGGGAGTCCCCCATCATGTGTGCACCCACAGGAAGTGTGTCCCTGCCATGTGTGTACACACAGGAAGTGCCCTGTTTTGGCTCACAGGATGAGCACGCACAGGAAGTGTCCCCCCATCTTGTATGCCAACACAGGAAGTCCAGCCATTATGTGTGCACCCACAGGAAGTGTTCCCCTAGCTGACCACAAAATGTGCACACACAGGAAGTGTCCCCCCGTCTTGTGTACCAGCACAGGAAGTTCCCACCATCAGGTGTGCACAAACAGGAAGTGTCCACCTAACTGCCCACAGAATGTGCACCCACAGGAAGTGTCCCACCATCTTGTGTACCAAGAGGGAGTACCACCCATCACGTGTACACACATAAGAAGTGTCTCCCTGTCTCGTGTACCAGCACAGGGAGTCCCCATCAAGTGTGCACCCACAGGAAGTGTCACCCTAACGGCCCACAAAACATGCGCAAACAGGAAGTGCCCCCTCTCCAGCTCATAGACGAGTGTGCACACACAGGAAGTGTCCCCCATGAATACCCAGGATGTGCACAGACAGGAAGTGTCCCCTCATCAGCTCATAGATGAGTGTGCACAGACAGGAAGTGTCCCCTCTCCAGCTCATCGATGAGTGTGCACACACAGGAAGTGTCCCCTCATCAGCTCATAGATGAGTGTGCACAGACAGGAAGTGAGGAAGTGTCCCCTCTCCAGCTCAGAGATGAGTGTGCACACACAGGAAGTGTCCCCCATGAACACACAGGATGTGCGCAGACAGGAAGTGTCCCCTCTCCAGCTCATAGATGAGTGTGCACACACAGGAAGTGTCGTCCGTGAACACACAGGACGTGCACAGACAGAAAGTGTCCCCTCTCCAGCTCATAGATGAGTGTGCACACACAGGAAGTGTCCCCATGAACACACAGGATGTGCAGAGACAGGAAGTGTCCCCTCTCCAGCTCATAGATGAGTGTGCACACACAGGAAGTGTCCCCCATGAACACACAGGATGTGCACACACAGGAAGTGTCCCCTCTCCAGCTCACAGATGAGTGTGCACACACAGGAAGTGTCCCCCATGAACACACAGGATGTGCACACACAGGAAGTGTCCCCTCTCCAGCTCATAGATGAGTGTGCACACACAGGAAGTGTCCCCCATGAACACACAGGATGTGCACACACAGGAAGTGTCCCCTCTCCAGCTCATAGATGAGTGTGCACACACAGGAAGTGTCCCCCATGAACACACAGGATGTGCGCAGACAGGAAGTGTCCCCTCTCCAGCTCATAGAGGAGTGTGCACACACAGGAAGTGTCCCCCATGAACACACAGGATGAGCAAGACAGGAAGTGTCCCCTCTCCAGCTCATAGATGAGTGTGCACACACAGGAAGCGTCCCCATGATCACACAGGATGTGCGCAGACAGGAAGTGTCCCCTCTCCAGCTCATAGATGAGTGTGCACACACAGGAAGTGTCCCCCATGAACACACAGGATGTGCGCAGACAGGAAGTGTCCCCTCTCCAGCTCATAGATGAGTGTGCACACACAGGAAGTGTCGTCCGTGAACACACAGGATGTGCGCAGACAGGAGGTGTCCCCTCTCCAGCTCATAGATGAGTGTGCACAGACAGGAAGTGACCCCCATGAACCCACAGGACGTGCACAGACAGAAAGTGTCCCCTCTCCAGCTCATAGATGAGTGTGCACACACAGGAAGTGTCCCCATGAACACACAGGATGTGCAGAGACAGGAAGTGTCCCCTCTCCAGCTCATAGATGAGTGTGCACACACAGGAAGTGTCCCCCATGAACACACAGGATGTGCACACACAGGAAGTGTCCCCTCTCCAGCTCACAGATGAGTGTGCACACACAGGAAGCGTCCCCCAGGAACACACAGGATGTGCGCAGACAGGAAGTGTCCCCTCTACAGCTCACAGATGAGTGTGCACACACAGGAAGTGTCCCCATGAACACACAGGATGTGCACAGAGAGGAAGTGTCCCCTCTCCAGCTCATAGATGAGTGTGCACACACAGGAAGTGTCCCCCGTGAACACACAGGATGTGCACAGAGAGGAAGTGTCCCCTCTCCAGCTCATAGATGAGTGTGCACACACAGGAAGTGCCCCCATGAACACACAGGATGTGCGCAGACAGGAAGTGTCTCCTCTCCAGCTCATAGATGAGTGTGCACACACAGGAAGTGTCCCTCATGAACACACAAGGTGTGCACAGACAGGAAGAGTCCCCTCTCCAGCTCATAGATGAGTGTGCACACACAGGAAGTGTCCCCATGAACACACAGGATGTGCACACACAGGAAGTGTCCCCCATGATCACACAGGACGTGTACAGACAGGAAGTGTCCCCTCTCCAGCTCATAGATGAGTGTGCACACACAGGAAGTGTCCCCCATGAACACACAGGATGTGCACAGACAGGAAGTGTCCCCTCTCCAGCACATAGATGAGTGTGCACACACAGGAAGTGTCCCCCATGAACACACAGGATATCCGCATAAGGGAAGTGCCGCTCTCCAGCTCACAGATGAGTGTGCACACACAGGAAGTGTCCCCCGTGAACACACAGGATGTGCGCAGACAGGAAGTGTCCCCTCTCCAGCTCATAGATGAGTGTGCACACACAGGAAGTGTCCCCCATGAACACACAGGATGTGCACAGACAGGAAGTGTCCCCTCTCCAGCTCACAGATGAGTGTGCACACACAGGAACTGTCCCCCATGAACACACAGGATGTGCACAGACAGGAAGTGTCCCCTCTCCAGCTCATAGACGAGTGTGCACACACAGGAAGTGTCCCCCATGAACACACAGCATGTGCACAGACAGGAAGTGTCCCCTCTGCAGCTCATACATGAGTGTGCACGCACAGGAAGTGTCCCCCATGAACACACAGGATGTGCGCAGAGAGGAAGTGTCCCCTCTCCAGCTCATAGATGAGTGTGCACACACAGGAAGTGTCCCCCATGAACACTCAGGATGTGCACAGACAGGAAGTGTCCCCTCTCCAGCTCATAGATGAGTGTGCACACACAGGAAGTGTCCCCCGTGAACACACAGGATGTGCACAGACAGGAAGTGTCCCCTCTCCAGCTCATAGATGAGTGTACACACACAGGAAGTGTCCCCTCTCCAGCTCATAGATGAGTGTGCACACACAGGAAGTGTCCCCCATGATCACACAGGATGTGCACAGACAGGAAGTGTCCCCTCTCCAGCTCATAGATGAGTGTGCACACACAGGAAGTGTCCCCCATGAACACACAGGATGTGCACAGACAGGAAGTGTCCCCTCTCCAGCTCATAGATGAGTGTACACACACAGGAAGTGTCCCCTCTCCAGCTCATAGATGAGTGTGCACACACAGGAAGTGTCCCCCATGATCACACAGGATGTGCACAGACAGGAAGTGTCCCCTCTCCAGCTCATAGATGAGTGTGCACACACAGGAAGTGTCCCCCATGATCACACAGGATGTGCACAGACAGGAAGTGTCCCCTCTCCAGCTCATAGATGAGTGTGCACACACAGGAAGTGTCCCCATGAACACACAGGATGTGCACAGACAGGAAGTGTCCCCTCTCCAGCTCATAGATGAGTGTACACACACAGGAAGTGTCCCCTCTCCAGCTCATAGATGAGTGTGCACACACAGGAAGTGTCCCCCATGATCACACAGGATGTGCACAGACAGGAAGTGTCCCCTCTCCAGCTCATAGATGAGTGTGCTCACACAGGAAGTGTCCCCATGAACACACAGGATGTGCACAGACAGGAAGTGTCCCCTCTCCAGCTCATAGATGAGTGTGCACACACAGGAAGTGTCCCCCGTGAACACACAGGATGTGCACAGACAGGAAGTGTCCCCTCTCCAGCTCATAGATGAGTGTACACACACAGGAAGTGTCCCCTCTCCAGCTCATAGATGAGTGTGCACACACAGGAAGTGTCCCCCATGATCACACAGGATGTGCACAGACAGGAAGTGTCCCCTCTCCAGCTCATAGATGAGTGTGCACACACAGGAAGTGTCCCCCATGAACACACAGGATGTGCACAGACAGGAAGTGTCCCCTCTCCAGCTCATAGATGAGTGTACACACACAGGAAGTGTCCCCTCTCCAGCTCATAGATGAGTGTGCACACACAGGAAGTGTCCCCCATGATCACACAGGATGTGCACAGACAGGAAGTGTCCCCTCTCCAGCTCATAGATGAGTGTGCACACACAGGAAGTGTCCCCCATGATCACACAGGATGTGCACAGACAGGAAGTGTCCCCTCTCCAGCTCATAGATGAGTGTGCACACACAGGAAGTGTCCCCATGAACACACAGGATGTGCACAGACAGGAAGTGTCCCCTCTCCAGCTCATAGATGAGTGTACACACACAGGAAGTGTCCCCTCTCCAGCTCATAGATGAGTGTGCACACACAGGAAGTGTCCCCCATGATCACACAGGATGTGCACAGACAGGAAGTGTCCCCTCTCCAGCTCATAGATGAGTGTGCTCACACAGGAAGTGTCCCCATGAACACACAGGATGTGCACAGACAGGAAGTGTCCCCTCTCCAGCTCATAGATGAGTGTGCACACACAGGAAGTGTCCCCCGTGAACACACAGGATGTGCGCAGACAGGAAGTGTCCCCTCTCCAGCTCATAGATGAGTGTGCTCACACAGGAAGTGTCCCCATGAACACACAGGATGTGCACAGACAGGAAGTGTCCCCTCTCCAGCTCATAGATGAGTGTGCTCACACAGGAAGTGTCCCCATGAACACACAGGATGTGCACAGACAGGAAGTGTCCCCTCTCCAGCTCATAGATGAGTGTGCTCACACAGGAAGTGTCCCCATGAACACACAGGATGTGCGCAGACAGGAAGTGTCCCCTCTCCAGCTCATAGATGAGTGTGCACACACAGGAAGTGTACCCCATGAACACACAGGACGTGCACAGACAGGAAGTGTCCCCTCTCCAGCTCATAGATGAGTGTGCACACACAGGAAGTGTCCCCCATGAACACACAGGATGTGCACAGACAGGAAGCGTCCCCTCTCCAGCTCATAGACGACTGTGCACACACAGGAAGTGTCCCCCATGAACCCACAGGATGTGCGCAGACAGGAAGTGTCCCTTCTCCAGCTCATAGGTGAGTGTGCACACACAGGAAGTGTCACCCATGAACACACAGGATGCGCACACAGGAAGTGTCCCTCTCCAGCTCATGGATGAGTGTGCACACACAGGAAGTGTCCCCCATGAACACACAGGATGTTCGCAGACAGGAAGTGTCCCCTCTCCAGCTCATAGATGAGTGTGCACACACAGGAAGTGTCCCCCATAACACACAGGATGTGCACAGACAGGAAGCGTCCCCTCTCCAGCTCATAGGTGAGTGTGCACACACAGGAAGTGTCCCCATGAACACACAGGATGTGCACAGACAGGAAGTGTCACCTCTCCAGCTCATAGGTGAGTGTGCACACACAGGAAGTGTCCCCATGAACACACAGGATGTGCACAGACAGGAAGTGTCCCCTCTCCAGCTCATAGATGAGTGTGCACACACAGGAAGCGTCCCCCATGAACACACAGGATGTGCACACACAGGAAGTGTCCCCTCTCCAGCTCATAGATGAGTGTGCACACACAGGAAGCGTCCCCCATGAACACACAGGATGTGCACACACAGGAAGTGTCCCCTCTCCAGCTCATAGATGAGTGTGCACACACAGGAAGCGTCCCCCGTGAACACACAGGATGTGCACAGACAGGAAGTGTCCCCTCTCCAGCTCATAGATGAGTGTGCACACACAGGAAGTGTCCCCCGGGAACACACAGGATGTGCACAGACAGGAAGTGTCCCCTCTCCAGCTCATAGATGAGTGTGCACACACAGGAAGTGTCCCCCGTGAACACACAGGATGTGCACAGACAGGAAGTGTCCCCTCTCCAGCTCATAGACGAGTGTGCACACACAGGAAGTGTCCCCCTTGAACACACAGGATGTGCACAGACAGGAAGTGTCCCCTCCCCATCGCATAGATGAGTGTGCACACACAGGAAGTGTCCCCCGTGAACACACAGGATGTGCACAGACAGGAAGTGTCCCCTCTCCAGCTCATGCATGAGTGTGCACACACAGGAAGTGTGCCCCATGAACACACAGGATATGCACAGACAGGAAGTGTCCCCTCTCCAGCTCATAGAGGAGTGTGCACACACAGGAAGTGTCCCCCATGAACACACAGGATGTGCACACACAGGAAGTGTCCCCTCTCCAGCTCATAGATGAGTGTGCATACACAGGAAGTGTCCCCCGTGAACACACAGGATGTGCACAGACAGGAAGTGTCCCCTCTCCAGCTCATAGATGAGTGTGCACACACAGGAAGTGTCCCCATGAACACACAGGATGTGCACAGACAGGAAGTGTCCCCTCTCCAGCTCATAGATGAGTGTGCACACACAGGAAGTGTCCCTCATGAACACACAGGATGTGCACAGACAGGAAGTGTCCCCTCATAAGCTCATAGATGAGTGTGCACACACAGGAAGTGTCCCCCATGAACACACAGCATGTGCACAGACAGGAAGTGTCCCCTCTCCAGCTCATAGATGAGTGTGCACACACAGGAAGTGTCCCCATGAACACACAGGATGTGCACACACAGGAAGTGTCCCCTCTCCAGCTCATAGACGAGTGTGCACACACAGGAAGTGTCCCCATGAACACACAGGATGTGCACACACAGGAAGTGTCCCCTCTCCAGCTCACAGATGAGTGTGCACACACAGGAAGTGACCCCCCGGGAACCCACAGCATGTGCACACACAGGAAGTGTCCCCCGGGAACCCACAGGACGTGCACACAAAGGCCCACGAGGAATAAATAAGAAATTTATGGGTGTCCGCGGGGCCGCGCCTGCGGCGGACAGAAGTGAGGACGGGCGGAGCAGGCCTGCTGCCGGCCGTCCCGCGGCGGCTCACGCGCGCACACCTGGGGGTTGGGGGCGTCACAGGGGCCGCGGGTGGACCCCTCCTCCTCCTCCTCCTCCTCCACCTCCTCCTCCTCCTCCGTCGTCGTCGTCGTCGTCATGGGAACGGCAGGCGTAGTCGTAGAGCTCCACGTCGCCCGGCGCGGACGGCGCCTCGAAGAGCGGCCGCGGGGAGCGCAGCGCGCCTAGCTTCTGCTCCACTGGGCTGAGCTCGGCCTCGAACCTGCGGCCCGGGGGGGGGCGGGGGAGGAGAGTCAGGGCGGGGCCAGTGGAAGAGTGGGAGGGGCTTAATGGGCTGTGAGTGGGCGTGGCCTATGGAGGTGGGCGTGGCCTGTCACGCAGTGGGTCTGTTCCAAGTGGGTGTGGCTTTGGGGAGTGGGTGTGGCCTCAATGGAGGGTGGAGCTTGTGCAGTTTATGCAAATGATTTCATAAGTGGGGGCGTGGCCAATGAGAGTCCAGGGCGGGGTGGGTTCTGGGTAAGTGGGTGGGGCTTCAAGTGGGCGGGGTCTTGAATGTGGGCGGGGCCCGAGACAGGCGTTGCTTGTGGGCGGGCGTGGCTTATGGAGGTGGGCGTGGCCAGTGGGTGAGTGGGCGGGGCCAAAAGCCCCGAGGGGCTCGTTGCTATGGAGGTGGGCGTGGCTTGAGACGTGGATGCTATGGTGGGCGTGGACAGACAGGATGTGGGCGTGGCTTGTCATAGAGTGGGCGGGGCCTCGGGAGTGGAGTGCGGGGTGCAGTGGGCGTGGCTACGGGCTGAGTGGGAGGGGCTTGTGTAGAGGGGTCCTTCCTGGGAAGCTGAGGGGTTCTGTAGGCGCCCCTGTGGGCTCCGGTGGGCGGGGCCTCGGATGTGGGCGGGGCCTGCGAGGCAGTGGCCCTGTTCCACATGGGTGAGGCTTTGGAGAGTGGGCGTGGCCTCCAAGGAGGGCGGGGCTTTGGCAGTTTATGCAAATGATTTAATACGTGGGGGGGCGTGGCCAATGAGATTCCAGGGCATGGTGGCTTCTGGGTAAGTGGGCGGGGCCTCAAGTGGGCGGGGCCGATGACTGAAGTGCTTGCCAAGGAGGTGGGCGTGGCCTGCCAGAGAGTGGGCGGGGCTTCGAGCACTGCGCGTCAGGAGCAGTGGGCGGGGCTTTGGGATACAGGAAGTGGGCGTGGCCTGCAAAGTGGGCGTGGCCTGTGGGGGGAGTGGGCGGGTCTCACCCGTCCTCCCAGGGCTCGCCGGCCGCCTCCTCGGCCACCAGGATGTCGTACTCCTCGGCCGCGTACCTCTCCCAGTCCGACAGCTCGGGACCCTCCCCGTCGCTCTCCTGCGGGCGGCGGTGGGGGGGAGGGGCGCCGGTGACGTCACGCGGCGGGGGAGGGGCGCCGGCGACGTCACCAGGGGCGGGAAGGGCGCGGGCGTGGCCGTGCGGGGGGTGGGGGGAGTGGAGCCCGGCGGCGTGGGGGAGGGGCGCCGGCGACATCGTGCGGGGGAGGGGCGCCGCGGAAGGAGGGTGGCGGGCGGGGGAGGGGAGTTCCCGCCCCGCCCGTCCCCCTCCCCCACGCACAGCCCATCCTCCCCCCCCCGTTGCCGTGCCGACCCTGAGCGGGGACGCCTGCTCCCTCTGCTCGCGGTCCAGGTACTTCTCCACGTTGAAGAAGGTGTCGAAGAACACGTCGGCCATCTTGCAGCGCTTCAGGTCGCGCAGCGTGATCCTACCTGCGGGCGGGCGGACGGACGGACAGAGGGACGGGGAGTCTGGTCAGCGGCTGACGCCCACCCGGGGGCTGCGTCCGGCGCTCCCCCCCCCCAGCGGTGCTCCCAGGAAGTCTGTCCTCCCAGAAGCTGTGCTCACAGGAAGCCCGTCCCCCCCGGAAATGGTGCTCCAGGAAGTGCCTGAGCACAGGAAGCGTTCCCAGGAAGTCGGTCCCCCCAGGAACGGTTTTCCTAGGAAGTCCCTGAACACAGGAAGTGTTCCCAGGAAGTGGGTCCCCCCAGGAATGGTGCTCCCAGGAAGCCCGTCCCCCCCAGGAATAGTGCTCCAGGAAGCGCCTGAGCACAGGAAGTGTTCCCAGGAAGTCTGCCTACCCAGGAGTGGTTTTCCTAGGAAGTCCCTGAACACAGGAAGTGCTCCCAGGAAGTGGGTCCCCCCAGGAATGGTGCTCCCAGGAAGTCCATCCCCCGGAAATGGTGCTCCAGGAAGCGCCTGAGCACAGGAAGCGTTCCCAGGAAGTCGGTCCCCCCAGGATCGGTTTTCCTAGGAAGTCCCTGAACACAGGAAGTGTTCCCAGGAAGTGGGTCCCCCCAGGAATGGTGCTCCCAGGAAGTCCATCCCCCAGAAATGGTGCTCCAGGAAGCGCCTGAGCACAGGAAGTGTTCCCAGGAAGTGGGTCCCCCCAGGAATGGTGCTCCCAGGAAGTCCATCCCCCGGAAATGGTGCTCCAGGAAGTGCCTGAGCACAGGAAGTGTTCCCAGGAAGTCGGTCCCCACAGGAACGGTTTTCCTAGGAAGTCCCTGAACACAGGAAGTGTTCCCAGGAAGTGGGTCCCCCCAGGAATGGTGCTCCCAGGAAGTCCATCCCCCGGAAATGGTGCTCCAGGAAGTGCCTGAGCACAGGAAGTGTTCCCAGGAAGTCTGCCTACCCAGGAACGGTTTTCCTAGGAAGTCCCTGAACACAGGAAGTGCTCCCAGGAAGTGGGTCCCCCCAGGAATGGTGCTCCCAGGAAGTCCATCCCCCGGAAATGGTGCTCCAAGAAGTGCCTGAGCACAGGAAGTGTTCCCAGGAAGTCGGTCCCCCCAGGAACGGTTTTCCTAGGAAGTCCCTGAACACAGGAAGTGCTCCCAGGAAGTGGGTCCCCCCAGGAATGGTGCTCCCAGGAAGTCCATCCCCCGGAAATGGTGCTCCAGGAAGCGCCTGAGCACAGGAAGTGTTCCCAGGAAGTCTGCCTACCCAGGAACGGTTTTCCTAGGAAGTCCCTGAACACAGGAAGTGTTCCCAGGAAGTGGGTCTCCCCAGGAATGGTGCTCCCAGAAAGTCCATCCCCCGGAAATGGTGCTCCAGGAAGTGCCTGAGCACAGGAAGCGTTCCCAGGAAGTCTGCCTACCCAGGCACGGTTTTCCCAGGAAGTCCCTGAACACAGGAAGTGCTCCCAGGAAGCCCACCCAACCAGGAGCTGTGCTCCCAGGAAATCCATCCCCCAGGAATAGTGCTCCAGGAAGCCCCTGGGCACAGAAAGTGTACCCTGGAAGTTGGTCCCCCCAGGAACGGTGCTCCCAGGAAGTCCATCATCCCAGGAGCTGTGCTCACAGGAAGCCCGTCCCCCCGGAAACCGTGCTCGCAGCAGGTCCGTCCCCCAGAGACAGTGCTCCCAGGAAGCGTGCCTCCTCCAGGAACGGGGGTCAAGGAAGAAACTGACCCCCCACAAGGAGCAGTGCTCCCAGGAATTCTGTCCCCCCAGAAACCGTGCTTCCAGTAAGCAAATGACCCCCCCACACAAGCAGCAGTAATCACTGGATTCCTCTAAAAATAAAAGTCCCCCGGAAGTGCGTCCCCCAGGAACAGTGCTCCAGGAAGTGTCCAAACACAGGAAGTGTTCCCAGGAAGTCGGTCCCCCCAGGAACGGTGCTCCCAGGAAGTCCACCCCTCAGGAAATAGTGCTCCAGAAATTCCCTGAGTACAGGAAGTGCTCCCCGGAAATCGGTCCCCCCAGAAACGGTGCTCCCAGGAAGTCCACCCTCCCAGGAGCTGTGCTCAAGGAACTGACCCCCCCACAAGGAGCAGTGCTCCCAGGAATTCTGTCCCCCCAGAAACTGTGCTTCCAGGAAGCAAATGCCCCCCACAGCAGCAGTAATCCCTGGGTTCCTCTAAAAATAAAAGTCCCCCGGAAGTGCATCCCCCAGGAATAGCGCTCCAGGAAGTGTCCGAACACAGGAAGTGTTCCCAGGAAGTTAGTACCCACAGGAACAGTGCTCCCAGGAAGTCCCTGAACACAGGAAATGCTAACAGGAAGTCAGTCCCCCCAGGAAAGGTTTTCCCAGGAAGTCCTTGAACACAGGAAGTGTTCCCTGGAAGTCTGTTCCCCCAGGAATGGTGCTCCCTGGAAGCTCACCCCCCCGGAAATAGTGCTCCAGGAAGACCCGGAGCACAGGAAGTGTCCCCAGGAAGTGTGCCCACCCTGGAACGGTTTTGCCAGGAAGTCCCTGAACACAGGAAGTGTTCCCAGAAGCCCGCCCACCCAGGAATGAAGCTCCCAGGAAATCCATCCCCCGGAAATGGTGCTCCAGGACGTCCCTGAGCACAGGAAGTGTTCCCAGGAAGTCAGTCCCCCCAGGAATGGTGCTCCCAGGTAGTCCACCCCCCAGGAATAGTGCCCCAGGAAGTCCCTGAGCACAGGAAGTGTTCCCAGAAGCCCGCCCACCTAGAAATGGTGCTTCCAGGGGGTAAGTTCCCCCAGGGATGGTGCTCCCAGGAAGTCCACCCCCCAGGAAACGGTGCTCCAGGAAGTCCCTGAGCACAGGAAGTGTCCCCAGGAAGTCCATCCCCCCAGGAATGGTGCTCCCCGGAAGCCCATCCCCCAGGAAACGGTGCTCCAGGAAGTCCCTGAGCACAGGAAGTGTCCCCAGGAAGTCCATCCCCCCAGGAACGGTGCTCCCCGGAAGCCCGTCCCCCAGGAAACGGTGCTCCAGGAAGTCCCTGAGCACAGAAAGTGTCCCCGGGATGTCTATCCCCCCAGGAACAGTGCTCCCCGGAAGCACAGTCCCCCAGGAAACGGTGCTCCAGGACGTCCCTGAGCACAGGAAGTGTCCCCGGGAAGTCCATCCTTCAGGAACGGTGCTCCCCGGAAGCCCATCCCCCAGGAAACAGTGCTCCAGGAAGTCCCTGAGCACAGGAAGTGTCCCCGGGAAGTCCATCCCCCCAGGAACGGTGCTCCCCAGAAGCTCACCCCACCGGAAACAGTGCTCCAGGAAGTCCCTGAGCACAGGAAGCGTCCCCGGGAAGTCCATCCACCCAGGAACGGTGCTCCCCGGAAGCCCACCACCCCCAGGAAACGGTGCTCCAGGAAGTCCCTGAGCACAGGAAGTGACCCGGGAAGTCCATCCCCCCAGGAATGGTGCTCCCCGGAAGCCCACCCCCCCGGAAACAGTGCTCCAGGAAGTCCCTGAGCACAGGAAGCGTCCCCGGGAAGTCCATACCCCCAGGAACGGTGCTCCCCGGAAGCAAAACCCCCCGGAAACAGTGCTCCAGGAAGTCCCTGAGCACAGGAAGTGTCCCTGGGAAGCCCATCCCCCCAGGAACGGTGCTCCCCGGAAGCCCACCCCCCAGGAAATAATGCTCCAGGAAGTGCCTGAGCACAGGAAGTGTCCCAGGGAAGTCCATCCCCCCAGGAACGGTGCTCCCCGGAAGCCCACCCCCCAGGAAATAATGCTCCAGGAAGTCCCTGAGCACAGGAAGTGTCCCCGGGAAGCCCATCCCCCCAGGAACGGTGCTCCCCGGAAGCCCACCCCCCAGGAAATAATGCTCCAGGAAGTGCCTGAGCACAGGAAGTGTCCCAGGGAAGTCCATCCCCCCAGGAACGGTGCTCCCCGGATGCCCACCCCCCCCCGGAAATAATGCTCCAGGAAGTCCCTGAGCACAGGAAGTGTCCCCGGGAAGTCCATCCCCCCATGAACGGTGCTCCCCAGAAGCCCACCACCCCCAGGAAACGGTGCTCCAGGAAGTCCCTGAGCACAGGAAGTGTCCCCGGGAAGTCCATACCCCCAGGAACGGTGCTCCCCGGAAGCCCACCCCCCCCGGAAACAGTGCTCCAGGAAGTCCCTGAGCACAGGAAGTGTCCCCGGGAAGTCCATCCCCCCAGGAACGGTGCTCCCCGGAAGCCCACCCCCCGGGAAACGGTGCTCCAGGAAGTCCCTGAGCACAGGAAGTGCTCCCAGGAAGCCCGTCCCCCCAGGAACGGTGCTCCCCGGATGCCCACCCCCCCCGGAAATAATGCTCCAGGACGTCCCTGAGCACAGGAAGTGACCCGGGAAGTCCATCCCCCCAGGAACGGTGCTCCCCGGAAGCTCACCCCCCCCGGAAACAGTGCTCCAGGAAGTCCCTGAGCACAGGAAGCGTCCCCGGGAAGTCCATCCCCCAGGAACGGTGCTCCCCGGAAGCCCACCCCCCCCGGAAACAGTGCTCCAGGAAGTCCCTGAGCACAGGAAGTGTCCCCGGGAAGTCCGTTCCCCCAGGAACGGTGCTCCCCGGAAGCCCACCCCCCCGGAAACAATGCTCCAGGAAGTCCCTGAGCACAGGAAGTGCTCCCAGGAAGCCCGTCCCCCCAGGAACGGTGCTCCCCGGAAGCCCACCCCCCTGGAAACAGTGCTCCAGGAAGTCCCTGAGCACAGGAAGTGTCCCCGGGAAGTCCATCCCCCCAGGAACGGTGCTCCCCGGAAGCCCACCCCCCCAGGAAACGGTGCTCCAGGAAGTCCCTGAGCACAGGAAGTGCTCCCAGGAAGCCCGTCCCCCCAGGAACGGTGCTCCCCGGATGCCCACCCCCCCGGAAATAATGCTCCAGGACGTCCCTGAGCACAGGAAGTGTCCCCAGGAAGTCCATCCCCCCAGGAACGGTGCTCCCCGGAAGCCCACCCCCCCTGGAAACAGTGCTCCAGGAAGTCCCTGAGCACAGGAAGTGTCCCCGGGAAGTCCGTCCCCCCAGGAACGGTGCTCCCCGGAAGCCCACCACCGCGGAAACAGTGCTCCAGGAAGTCCCCGAGCACAGGAAGCGTCCCCGGGAAGTCCGTCCCCCCGGGAACGGTGCTTCCCGGAAGTAAGCTCCCCCTTGGAAACGGCGCTCCCGGGAAGGCGGTCCCCCCGGGAGCCGCGCCCTCAGGAGGTCCGTTCCCCTCCCCCCCCTGCCCAGACGAGAGCCGCGCCCCCCCCCCAGGAAGCGCACGCTCAGGAGCGCTCCCCCCGGAAACGCGTTTCCCGGAAGCGCGTCCCCCGCCCCCCTCCCACACCCACCTGGGCAGCGCGGCCGGACGAGGTCGAGCATCTGGCAGAGGCAGTCGCGGAAGGGCAGCGGCTCGACGGCCATGGCGTCCAGGCGGCGGCTCTGCTCCTCGTAGAAGTGCTCCAGCTCGAACATGGACAGCGCGCCGTCCCCGTCCAGGTCCATGCAGCGGAACCAGTACTCGATGCTGCGGCCGGGGGACACGACCCGTCACCCACCCCGCCGGGCGCTCCCGGGAGGGTGCTGGGTACGGGGCGTCCCCCGCCCCCACACCGAGGAGGTGCTGGGAACTCGGTGCTCCCTGCGGGTGCTGGGAGCTGGGTGCTTCCTGGAGGGTGCTCTTTACCGGGTGCTTCCTAAAGAAGGCCCTAAACGGGGCCCTTGCAGGACAGTGCTGCGAGCGGGATGCTCCCGCCATGTTTGAACGGGGTACTACCGGCGGGGTGCTGTGAACTGGGTGCTCCCGAGAGCGTGCACGGGGGGCCGGCGGCATGCTCCCGCCATGTTTGAACGGGGTACTACTGGCAGGGTGCTGTAACTAGGTACTCCCGAGAGCGTGCATGAACATGAGTATCACTAAGGGTGCTGTGAGCTGGGTGCTTCCTGGAGGGTGCTCTTTACTGGGTGCTTCCTAAACAAGACCCTAAACTGGGCTCCTGCAGGACAGCGCTGCGAGCGGATGCTCCCGCCATGTTTGAACACGGTACTACCAGCGGGGTGCTGGGAACTAGGTGCTCCCGAGAGCGTGCATGAAGACAAATATCACTGAGGGTGCTGTGAGCTGGGTGCTTCCTGGAGGGCGCTATTTACTGGGTGCTTCCTAAAGAAGGCCCTAAACTGGGATCTGGCAGGACAGTGCTGCGAGTGGGACGTGCCCACCATGTTTGAACGGGGTACTACCGGCAGGGTGCTGTGAACTGGGTGCTCCCGAAAGCGTGCATGGACATGAGCGTCACTGAGAGGGTGCTGTGATCTGGATGCTTCCTGGAGGGTGCTCTTTACTGGGTGCTTCCTAAAGAAGGCCCTAAACCGGGCCCTTGGAGGACAGGGCTGCGAGCGGCATGCTCCCGCCATGTTTGAACGGGGTACTACAGGCAGGGTGCTGTGAACTGGGTGCTCCCGAGAGCATAAATGGGGGGCTGGTGGGATGCTCCCGCCATGTTTGAACAGGGTACTACCAGTGGGGTGCTGTGAACTAGGTGCTCCCGAGAGCGTGCATGGACACGAGCGTCACTGAGAGGGTGCTGGGAGCTGGGCGCTTCCTGGAGGGTGCTCTTTACTGGGTGCTTCCTAAAGGCCCTAAACTGGGCCCTTGCAGGACAGTGCTGCGAGCGGGATGCTCCCGCCATGTTTGAACGGGGTACTACCGGCGGGGTGCTGTGAACTGGGTGCTCCCCAGAGCATGCATGGGGGCCGGCGGCATGCTCCCACCATGTTTGAACATGCATGAACACGAGTATCACTGAGGGTGCTGTGAGCTGGGTGCTTCCTAAAGAAGGCCCTAAACTGGGCTCTGGCAGGACAGTGCTGCCAGCAGGACGCTCCCACCATGTTTGAACGGGTACTACCGGCAGGGTGCTGTGAACTAGGTGCTCCCAAGAGAGTGCATGGACACGAGCGTCACTGAGAGGGTGCTGGGAGCTGGGTGCTACCTGGAGGGTGCTTTTTACTGGGTGCTTCCAAAAGAAAGCCCTAAACTGGGCTCCTGCAGGACAGGGCTGCGAGCGGGACGCTCCCACCAACTTTGAACCGGGTACTACCGGCGGGGTGCTGTGAACTGGGTGCTCCCGAGAGCGTGCATGGACACAAGCGTCACATAGAGGGTGCTGTGATCTGGGTGATACCAGGAGGGTGCTCTTTACTGGGTGCTGTGAACTAGGTGCTCCCGAGAGCGTGCATGGGGGGCCGGTGGGATGCTCCCGCCAAGTTTGAACAGGATACTACCGTCGGGGTGCTGTGAACTGAGTGCTCCCGAGAGCGTGCATGGACACGAGTGTCACTGAGAGGGTGCTATGAGCTAGGTGATACCAGAAGGGTGCTCTTTACTGGGTGCTTCCCAAAGGCCCTAAACTGGGCTCTTGCAGGACAGTGCTGCGAGCGCGACGCCCCCGCCACGTTTGATCTGGGTACTACCGGCGGGGTGCTGTGAACTAGGTGCTCCCGAAAGCGTGCACGGAAACTAGTGCGACTGAGAGGGTGCTGTGAGCTGGGTGATACCAGGAGGGTGCTCTTTACTGGGTGCTCACTGTGGGATGCTGTGAGCAGAGTACTCTCGGGAGGACGCCGTGGGGAGAGCGACGTTGCGTGCCCGAGAGAGGGTGCTGGGTGCGGGGTGCTGGGTGGGTGCTGGGTGCTGAGTACCTGGTGGGCGTCTTCTTGTCCTCCTCGGAGATGAGGAACCACACGAAGTCGGCGTACGTCATCTTCCCGTCCTTCTGCACCCTGCGGCCCCTGCGGGGGGGGGGGGGAGGGGACGCGTCAGCCACGCCCACTGGGCGGGGCCTCCCGCTGACGGACAGCCCGCACCGTCCAGTACAGGGGCTGGGGACACCCCTCGGAGGCGGGGCCTCATGTTGATTGACAGCCCAGTGGGGGGCGGGGACCTCCAGAGAGGAGCGCACGGGGGAAGTGGGCGGGGCTTGGGGTTGATTGACAGCCGCATCTGGGCCGAGCAGGAAGCAGCAGTCAGGAAGTGGGCGGGGCATGTCTTTGATCGACAGCCCAGGGGCGGGGCCTAGTGTTGACTGACAGCCCCGTCTGAGCTGCACCTGTGAGGGGGACGAGTCAGGGTGGGGCACAGGAAGTGGGCGGGGCATGCGGTTGATTGACATCCCTGTCTGTGCTACACCGGTGAGGGGGACGAGTCAGGGTGGGGCACAGGAAGTGGGCGGGGCATGCGGTTGATTGACAGCCCTGTCTGTGCTACACCTGTGAGGGGGACGAGTCAGGGCGAGGCACAGGAAGTGGGCGGGGCATGCAGTTGATTGGCAGGGGAACTTCAGGCATGAGCACAGGAAGTAGGCGGGCACGTGGCTGATTGACCGCCCTGGGGGCGGGGCCAAGCGTTGACTGACAGCCCCGTCTGTGCTGCACCTGTGAGAGGGACCTGTCAGCGTGGGGAACAGGAAGTGGGCGGGGCATGCGGTTGACTGACAGCCCTGTCTGTGCTACACCTGTGAGGGGGACGAGTCAGGGTGGGGCACAGGAGTGGGCGGGGCATGCGGTTGACTGACAGCCCTGTCTGTGCTACACCTGTGAGGGGGACGAGTCAGGGTGGGGCACAGGAAGTGGGCGGGGCATGCGGTTGATTGACAGCCCTGTCTGTGCTACACCTGTGAGGGGGACGAGTCAGGGCGAGGCACAGGAAGTGGGCGGGGCATGCGGTTGATTGACAGGGGAACCTCAGGGAAGAGCACAGGAAGTAGGCGGGCACGTGGCTGATTGACAGCCCTGGGGGCGGGGCCTAGTGTTGACTGACAGCTCCATCTGTGCTACACCTGTGAGGGGGACGAGTCAGGGTGGGGCACAGGAAGTGGGCGGGGCATGCGGTTGATTGACAGCCCCGTCTGCGCTACACCTGTGAGAGGGACCTGTCAGCGTATGGCACAGGAAGTGGGCGGGGCATGCGGTTGATTGACAGGGGAACATCAGGCATGAGCACAGGAAGTAGGCGGGCACATGGCTGATTGACAGCTCTGTGGGCGGGGCCGAGCGTTGACTGACAGCCCCCGTCAGTGCAAACCCGGAAAGCGAGACAGGAAGCGGGCGGGGCTTCGTGATGACTGACAGCCCCGGGGGGGCGGGACGACGCGCTGACCGACAGCCCCGGTCCGGGCTGTGTGTTGCATGGGGACCGGAAGTGGCCAGAGGAAGTGGGCGGGGCATGGGGTTGATTGACAGGGGAACGTCAGGCACGAGCACAGGAAGTGGGCGGGGCTGGCGGTTGACTGACAGCCCTGGGGGCGGGGCCAAGCGTTAACTGACAGCCCCCGTCAATGCAAACCCGGGAAGCGAGGCAGGAAGCGGGCGGGGCTTCGTGATGACTGACAGCCCCGGGGGGGCGGGACAACACGCTGATCGACAGCCCGATCTGGGTTGGGAGAGCGAGGGGGACAGGAAGTGGCCGGAGAAAGTGGGCGGGGCATGCAGTTGATTGACAGGGGAACCTCAGGCACGAGCACAGGAAGTGGGCGGGGCTGGCGGTTGACGGACAGCCCGCCGGGACTCACCGCGTCACGGCGCCCGAGAAGATCCTGTCGATCATCCTGGTGGAGATGGCTGCGGGGGAGGGGCAGGCGGGCGTGAGTACCGAGCGCACAGCACCCGGCGCGGGCGCGGGCGCGGGGGCGGGTGCGGGGGCGGGGGCGCACCGTGGTCGCCGTGGCGGGCGAGGTCGCGGGCGTCGATGAGCAGGTCGTGGTCGGCGTCGAGCTCCCAGAACTTGCAGTAGATGACGTAGAAGTGCTCGTACGAGAAGAACTCGGTCAGCTGGTTGATGTCGGGCTCCTCCTCCAGCAGCGCCACGTTCTGCACCGACAGCGGGCGCCCGGCGCAGCACCCGGGGAGGACTCAGCTCCCAGCACCGTCGTCGGGAAACCCCCCCCCGCTGGACACAACCACGCTGCGCTCAGCCCCACAATCACCGAGCTCCCCAGCACCCGGAACAGCCGGCACCGAGCGCAGCACCCGGGGAGGACTGAGCTCCCAGCACCACCGTCGGGAACCCTCCAGCTGGACACAAGCATGCTGCTTCCCTGAGGGGAGGACTAAGCAGATCGGGACCCAGGGCTGTGCCGTCATCAGCACCACAATCACCAAGCTCCCCAGCAACCAGCACAGTCGACGCCGGGCACAGTACCCGAAAATGGGGGAGGACTGAGCTCCCAGCACCATGGCCAGAAACCCCCCAAGGACACAACCACGCTGCACTCAGCACCACAATCACCGAGCTCCCCAGCACCCGGCACAGTCAGCACCCAGCACAGCACCTGGGGAGTACTGAGCTCCCAGCACCGTCTCGGGAAACCACCCGCTGGACACAACCACGCTGCACTCAGCACCACAATCACCGAGCTCCCCAGCACCTGGCACAGCCGGCACCGAGCGCAGCCCCCGGGGAGGACTGAGCTCCCAGCACCATGGCCAGAAACCCCCCAAGGACACAAGCATGCTGCTTCCCTGAGGGGAGGGCTAAGCTGATCGGGACCCAGGGCTGTGCCGTCATCAGCACCACAATCACCAAGCTCCCCAGCACCCGGCACAGTCGACACCGGGCACGGTAGCCGCAAATGGGGGAGGACTGAGCTCCCAGCACCGTCGTCAGAATCCTCCCCACTGGACACAACCACGCTGCTTCCCCGAGGGGAGGACTAAGCTCATCGGGAGCCAGGACTGTGCCGTCATCAGCACCACAATCACCCAGGGCAGTACTTAGCACCCCAGCTGACAAACCACTAGGGGGTACTAAGCTCCAAGCACCTCCAGCAGACAAGGGAGCACCAAAACCCTACCTGGACACACATCATGTCACTGTGGGGGGAGACTAAGCAACCCAGCACCCAAGACTGTACCTCAGCACCACAATCACCGAGTGCAGTACCTAGCACCCCAGGCCGCTAAGCCACAAGGGGGGTACTAAGCTCCGAGCACCTCCACCAGACAAGGGAGCAACAAACCCTACCTGGACACACATCATGTCACTGTGGGGGGAGACTAAGCAACCCAGCACCCAAGACTGTACCTCAGCACCACAATCACCAAGCGCAGTACCTAGCACCCAAGGCCAGCAAACTAGGGGTACTAAACTGTGAGCACCTCCACCAGACAAGGAAGAACCAAGCCCCTACCTGGACACATATCACATCACTGTCAGGGAGACTAAGCAGCCCAGCACCCAAGACTGTACCTCAGCACCACAATCACCGAGGGCAGTACTTAGCACCCCATCTGGCAAATCACTAGGGGGGTACTAAGCTCCAAGCACCCTCACCAGACAAAGGAGCACCAAACCCCTACCTGTACACACATCACGTCACTGTGGGGGGGAGACTAAGCAACCCAGCACCCAAGACTGTACCTCAGCACCACAATCACCGAGATCAGTTTTTAGCACCCCGGCCGTTAAGCCACAAGGGAAGTACTAAGCTCCAAGCACCTCCACCAGACAAGGGAGCACCAAACCCCAACATGGACACACATCACATCACTATCGGAGAAGACTAAGCAACCCAGCACCCAAGACTGTACCTCAGCACCACAATCACCCAGGGCAGTACTTAACACCCCGGGTGGCAAACCACAAGGGGTGTACTAAGCTCCAAGCACCTCCACCTGACAAGGAAGCACCAAGCCCCTACCTGGACACACATCACATCACTGTCGGGGAGACTAAGCAACCCAGCACCCAATAATGTACCTCAGCACCACAATCACTGAGTTCAGTTTTTAGCACCCTGGCCGTTAAGCCACAAGGGAGGTACTAAGCTCCAAGCACCTCCACCAGACAAGGGAGCACCAAGCCCCTACCTGGACACACATCACATCACTGTCGGGGAGACTAAGCAACCCAGCACCCAAGACTGCACCATGGCCGTCAACAACAAAGGTACTTAGCACCCCAGCATGATAACCATGAGGGCGGACTGTGCTCCTCAGCACCCACTCCACCCTCACAATGGAGTACCAAGCTCGAGCACCAAAGAGAGCACTTAGCTCCCAGCACTGTGGCCAAACTCAGGTGGCCACGCTTATATCATGTCCCCAAGAAGAAGAGCAACCCAGCACACAGCACCATCACCATAAGGCAGGACTAAGCCCCCAAGCACCACAACCACTGATGGGAGCACCTATCTCCCCAGCACTCAAAGCATGGCTGAAGTACTAAGCTACTCAGCACCCAAACTGCCATAAACACATCACGACCCTGACGGGAGGACTAAGCTCCCCAGCCACCATCACAGGGCAGCACCTAGCTCCAGCACCCTCATCACGGGCGAGTACCAAGTCCCCACTCCCCACAGACCGCCAAAGCCACCCCTGCAGGAGTACTTAGCACAACGACTCCACACAACCCCGTCCCCAGCACCGCCGCCAGTCGCCAGAGCACTAAGCCGCCCTCTTGGGAAGGGAGTACCAAACCTCAAGCACCAGAGAAGAGAGCACTTAGCTCCCAGCACCGTGGCCAAACACTGGTCGCCACGATTACATCATATCCCCGAGAAGAAGAGCAACCAAGCACACAGCACCATCACCATAAGGCAGAACTAAGCCCCCAAGCACCACAGCCACTGATGGGAGCACCTATATCCCCAGCACTCAAAACATGGCTGAAGTACTAAGCTACTCAGCACCCAAACTGCCATAAACACATCACGCCCCAGACGGGAGGACTAAGCTCCCCAGCCACCATCACAGGGCAGCACCTAGCTCCAGCACCCTCATCACGGGCGAGTACCAAGTCCCCACTACCCACAGACCGCCAAAGCCACCCCTGCAGGAGTACTTAGCACAACGACTCCACACAACCCCGTCCCCAGCACCGCCGCCAGTCGCCCGAGCACTAAGCCGCCCTCTTGGGAAGGGAGTACCAAACCTCAAGCACCAGAGAAGAGAGCACTTAGCTCCCAGCACCGTGGCCAAACTCTGGTCGCCACGATTACATCATATCCCCGAGAAGAAGAGCAACCAAGCACACAGCACCATCACCATAAGGCAGGACTAAGCCCCCAAGCACCACAGCCACTGATGGGAGCACCTATATCCCCAGCACTCAAAACATGGCTGAAGTACTAAGCTACTCAGCACCCAAACTGCCATGAACACATCACGCAACTGAGGGGAGGACTAAGCTCCCCAGCCACCATCACAGGGCAGCACCTAGCTCCAGCACCCTCCTCACGGGCGAGTACCAAGTCCCCACTCCCCACAGACCGCCAAAGCCACCCCTGCAGGAGTACTCAGCACAAAGCACCCACACAACCCCGTCCCCAGCACCGCCGCCAGTCGCCAGAGCACTAAGCCGCCCTCTTGGGAAGGGAGTACCGAGCTCCCCAGCACCCAATGAAGCGAGGTGGAGCACCTAGCTCCCCAGCACCCAACGAAGCGAGGGGGAGCACCTAGCTCCCCAGCACCCGGGCCGCACCCACCTGCAGGAAGGTGCTGTTCCGCAGCTCCGCGCACGTGACGCGCCCCGACCAGGACCTGTTCACGGTGTAGAAGATCCTCTGGATGACCTGCGCGGGGAAGTGCGGGGGGGGAGGGGAGGGGGGAGGGGGATGGGAGGGGAGCGGGGGGGAGGGGCGCCGCCGCAGCCGCCGCCGTCAGCCGCGACGACGGCGGACCCTCCCTCTCCCCTCCCCCACCCGCCCCCTTCCTCCCCCTCCTCCTCCTCCCGGGGGCGAGGTGGGGGGGGGGTCGTGCCGGATTCGAACCCGCGCCCTCACCGTGGTGATGTACCGCGAGTGGAACTCGGACGCCTCCCTCAGGAAGGACAGGCCGGGGTGCGTGTTGACCACGTCCTGGGACGGACAGACGGGCGGCCGTGGGGTCCCGGTCGTCACGGCGACCGCGCGGGGAGTGGGGGGAGGGGGGGAGGGGGAGGGGGAGGGGAGGGGGACACCGACCTGCAGGAAGGGCACGAAGTCCTCGGGCACCAGGTAGCTGCACCCGGGGCCGGCGAGCAGGCGCACGAACCGGGCCGCCGCGTCGTGGCACGTCTGCAGGACCCTGCGGGGATTCGAACTCGCGGCCGCCCGCTGGGTGTTGGGGGCTGCGCGGTCTCCACCCACTCGAGTGCTTCAGGGAACACAGGCCCCGCCCACCGGCCTTGGCCACGCCCACCCTCCCCGCCCGTCAATCAGCTCACCCCTTCTCGGGGTGGGGGGGTGTTTCTGGAGGCGCCGACCACCATTGGTCTCTGGACCTGCCAATCATTCTCGGCCACGCCCACCTGGCTGTACCAGTCACTCAGGATATCCGAGGCCCCGCCCACCAGCCTGGGCCCCGCCCACCCACCTACCTGCCCCCTCCTAGTCCTCCAATCTCAAGCTCCACCCACCAGCGCTGGCCCCGCCCACCTCGCTGGTCACTCTGGCCCCGCCCCCTCCCCACCTGTCACTCAGGCCCTCCACATCAGTGACCCCGCCCCAGCCCGTCAGAGGCTCCGCCCACCCGCCTAGGCCCCGCCTCCTCATCACCTGTCACTCATATCCAGAATGCCTGAAGTCCCGCCCTACTCTTTATGCTCCGCCCACCTTCCTGGTCACTGCGGCCCTGCCCCCTCCCCACCTGTCACGCACGCCCTCCATGTCAGAGACCCCGCCTCTCTTTAAGAGGCTCTGCCTACCAGACTAGGCCCCGCCCACCTCTCTGTTCCCTGAAGCCCCGCCCCCTCCCTGCCTGTCACTCACAGCCACCATTCCTGAGGCCTCGTCTCTTTCAGAGGCTCCGCCCACCAGCCTAGGCCCCGCCCACCTCCCTGGTCAATGCGGCCCCGCCCCCTCCCCACCTGACACTCACAACCACCACTCTAGGCCCCGCCCCCTCCCCACCTGTCACTCACAACCACCACTCTAGGCCCCGCCCCCTCCCCACCTGTCACTCACAACCACCATTCCTGAGGCTCCGCCCGCCACTCTAGGCCACGCCCACCTCCCTGGTCACCGTGGCCCCGCCCCCTCCCCACCTGTCACTCACGCCCTCCATGTCAGAGGCCCCGCCCACTCCTTCACAGGCTCCCCCTCCAGACTAGGCCACGCCCACCTCCCTGTTCTCTGAAGCCCCGCCCCCTCCCTGCCTGTCACTCATGACCACCATTCCTGAGGCCCCGCCCCACTACTTCCGAGACTCCGCCCACCAGCCCAGGCCACGCCCACCTCCCTGGTCACTACGGCCCCGCCCCCTCCCCACCTGTCACTCACGCCCTCCATGTCAGAGACCCCGCAGCTCTTTAAGAGGCTCCGCCTACCAGACTAGGCCACGCCCACCTCCCTGGTCACTATGGCCCCGCCCCCTCCCCACCTGTCACTCACGTCCTCCATGTCACAGACCCCGCCAACTCTTTCACAACCACCATTCCTGAGGCCCCGCCCACCTCCCTGGTCACCTCAGTCCCGCCCCCTCCCCACCTGTCACTCACAACCACCATTCCTGAGGCTCCGCCCACCACTCTAGGCCACGCCCACCTCCCTGGTCACCTCGGCACCCGCCCCCTCCCCACCTGTCACTCACGCCCTCCATGTCAGAGGCCCCGCCCACTCTTTCACAGGCTCCCCCCACCAGCCTCGACCACGCCCACCTCCCTGTTCCCTGAGGCCCCGCCCCCTCCCCGCCTGTCACTCACAGCCGGCATGCCCGAGGCCCCGCCCACCCGCGTAGGCCCCGCCCCCTCCCCACCTGTCACTCACAACCACCATTCCTGAGGCTCCGCCCGCCACTCTAGGCCACGCCCACCTCCCCGTTCCCTGAGGCCCCGCCCCCTCCCCGCCTGTCACTCACAACGGGCACGCCCGGGGCCCCGCCCCACTACCTCCGAGGCCCCGCCCACCCGCCCAGGCCCCGCCCCCCCGCGGTCACTCACTTCCTCCACATGGCCACGAACTTGTGGACGGACACGGAGCCGGCGCGGTCGCCCCCGGCGCCCACGAACAGGGGCGCCTTCCAGTACAGCGGGCAGCCGCACGCCTGCGGGGGGGGGGGACGGGGGGGTGGACGCGCGTCACGGACGGACGGACGGACGGACGCCCCTCCCCCGCGCGCCCGCCGTCCCCCCCCCACCTTGGCCACGGCGCCCATGTCCGCGGGCGCGGCCCTCTCGCGGGGCAGGCGGGCGAAGGCGGCCTCCACGCGGGCCACGGCGGCGTCCACGTCGTCGGGCGCGTCCAGCGGGCGGCCCCGCGGGAAGTAGAAGGCCGGGATGCGGCGGCTGGACGCGGGCGCCGGCGGCTCCTCCCCCTTCCTCGCGGCCACCTGCGGGCGGGGCGGGCGGGCGGGGCGGGCGGTCACTTCGGGGGCGGGCGGGTGGACACGGGACGGGCACTGGGGGAGGGGAATCGGGGGGGGGGGCGGCTGGACACCCGAGGGCCAGGGGGTGGTCAGTGCGGGCCCGGTGGACACTGAGGACCAGGTGGTGGTCAGTGAGGAGCAGGTGATGGTCAGTGGGGGCCGGGTGGACACTGAGGACCAGGCGATGGGCAGGACAGTGGGCGACCAGGTGATGGTCACTAGGGGCCGGGTGGACACTGAGGACCAGGTGATGGGCAGTGGGGGCCAGGTGGACACTGAGGACCAGGTGATGGTCAATGGGGGCCGGGTGGACACTGAGGACCAGGTGATGGACAGGACAGTGGGCGACCAGGTGATGGTCACTAGGTAACAGGGGGACAGGACACCAGAGGGCCTGGGGATGGTCAGTGCGGGCCCGGTGGACACTGAGGACCAGTTGATGGACACTGGGGGCCGGGTGGACACTGAGGACCAGGTGATGGTCAATGGGGGCCGGGTGGACACTGAGGACCAGGTGATGGACAGGACAGTGGGCGACCAGGTGATGGTCAGTGGGGGCCGGGTGGACACTGAGGACCAGGCGATGGAAAGGACAGTGGGGGACCAGGTGATGGTCACTAGGTAACAGGGGGACAGGACGCCAGAGGGCCAGGGGATGGTCAGTGGGGGCCGGGTGGACACTGAGGACCAGGCGATGGGCAGGACAGTGGGCAACCAGGTGATGGTCACTGGGGGCCAGGTGATGGTCAGTGGGGACCAGCTGGAAACTGAGGACCAGGCGATGGTCAGTGGGAGCCGGGTGGACACTCAAGACCAGGCGATGGGCAGGACAGTGGGGGACCAGGTGATGGTCACTAGGTAACAGGGGGACAGGACACCAGAGGGCCAGGGGATGGTCAGTGCGGGCCCGGTGGACACTGAGGACCAGAGGATGGTCACTGGGGGCCAGGTGGACACTGAGGACCAGGTGATGGTCAGTGGGGGCCGGGTGGACACTGAGGACCAGGTGATGGTCAATGGGGGCCGGGTGGACACTGAGGACCAGGTGATGGACAGGACAGTGGGCGACCAGGTGATGGTCAGTGGGGGCCGGGTGGACACTGAGGACCAGGCGATGGAAAGGACAGTGGGGGACCAGGTGATGGTCACTAGGTAACAGGGGGACAGGACGCCAGAGGGCCAGGGGATGGTCAGTGGGGGCCGGGTGGACACTGAGGACCAGGCGATGGGCAGGACAGTGGGCAACCAGGTGATGGTCACTGGGGGCCAGGTGATGGTCAGTGGGGACCAGCTGGAAACTGAGGACCAGGCGATGGTCATTGGGAGCCGGGTGGACACTCAAGACCAGGCGATGGAAAGGACAGTGGGGGACCAGGTGATGGTCACTAGGTAACAGGGGGGCAGGACACCGGAGGGCCAGGTGGTGGTCAGTGGGGGCCGGGTGGACACTGAGGACCAGATGACGGTCACTGGGTACCAGGTGGACACTGGGGACCAGGCGATGGACACTGGGGGCCGGGTGGACAGTGAGGACCAGGTGATGGTCAGCGGGGGCCGGGTGGACACTGAGGACCAGGCGATGGAAAGGACAGTGGGCGACCAGGTGATGGTCACTAGGGGCCAGATGGACACTGAGGACCAGGTGATGGTCACTGGGGGCCAGGTGGACACTGAGGACCAGAGGATGGTCACTGGGGGCCGGGTGGACACTGAGGACCAGAGGATGGGCAGTGGGAGCCAGGTGGACACTGAGGACCAGGCGATGGAAAGGACAGTGGGGGACCAGGTGATGGTCACTAGGTAACGGGGACAGGACACCAGAGGGCCAGGGGATGGTCACTGGAGGCCAGGTGGACACTGAGGACCAGGCGATGGAAAGGACAGTGGGCGACCAGGTGATGGTCAGTGGGGACCAGGGGATGGTCAGTGGGGGCCGGGTGGACACTGAGGACCAGATGATGGGCAGGACAGTGGGGGACCAGGTGATGGTCACTAGGTAACAGGGGGACAGGACGCCAGAGGGCCAGGGGATGGTCAGTGGGGGCCGGGTGGACACTGAGGACCAGATGTTGGTCAGTGGGGACCGGGTGGACACTGAGGACCAGATGTTGGTCAGTGGGGACCGGGTGGACACTGAGGACCAGGCGATGGACAGGACAGTGGGCGACCAGGTGATGGTCAGTGGGGGCCGGGTGGACACTGAGGACCAGGCGATGGTCAGTGGGAGCCGGGTGGACACTCAAGACCAGGCGATGGAAAGGACAGTGGGGGACCAGGTGATGGTCACTAGGTAACAGGGGGGCAGGACACTGGAGGGCCAGGTGGTGGTCAGTGGGGGCCGGGTGGACACTGAGGACCAGATGACGGTCACTGGGTACCAGGTGGACACTGGGGACCAGGCGATGGACACTGGGGGCCGGGTGGACAGTGAGGACCAGGTGATGGTCAGCGGGGCCGGGTGGACACTGAGGAACAGGCGATGGACACAGTGGACAGACAGAGCTGCGATGACCTCCCACAAGGAGTGGACACCCTGAGGGACAGGTGATGGACACGGTGGACAGACGGACAGAGCTGCGATGACCTCCCACCCGGAGTGGACACCCCGAGGGACAGACGACGGACACGGTGGACAGACGGACAGAGCTGCGATGACCTCCCACCCGGAGTGGACACCCTGAGGGACAGACGACGGACACGGTGGACAGACGGACAGAGCTGCGATGACCTCCCACCCGGAGTGGACACCCTGAGGGACAGGTGATGGACAGGATGGACAGACGGACAGAGCTGAGGTGACCTCCCACCCGGAGTGGACACCCCTGAGGGACAGACGACGGACACGCTGGACAGATGGACAAAGCTCGGGGGCGCAGAGCGATGACGGACAGCTGCCCAGCGAGACAGACAGACGGACAGGTGGACGAGCGGACAGGGCTGAAGGGCCCGGACGGACAGACGGACAGAGGGACAAAGGTCAGGCACAGGTGGCCGCAGGGGACAGATGGACAGAGGTGGACGGAGCTCACCGCCCCCTCCCCCGCACGCACGCACAGGGGACGGACAGACGGACAGCTGGACGGAGGCGCAGCCGGGCGACGGACAGAGGGACGACGGAGGGCGGGGGGGGGACGGACACACGGACGCCGCGGCACAGGGACAGGCGGACCCGCGGGGGGAGGGCGGGAGGGCCGCGTGTCTGTCTGTCTGTCCGTCCGTCCGTCCTTCCGTCTCTCCAAAGCCGCCGCGGGGGACACGGACGGACGGACGGACGGACGGACAGACGGACGAGAGGAGGGCGGGACAGACGGGCGGACACGCGGGGGGGGGAGGAGAGGAGAGGAGAGGGCGGCGTGTCTGTCTGTCTGTCTGTCCGTCCGTCCCTGTGTCTCTCCCGGGCCTCAGCAGGGGACAGAGGGCGACACGGATAAACGGATGGACAAACGGACGAGAGGAGGAGGGCGGGACAGACGGGCGGACACGCGGGGGGGGGAGAGGGGGAGGAGAGGAGAGGGCGGCGTGTCTGTCTGTCTGTCTGTCCGTCCCTGTGTCTCTCCCGGGCCTCAGCAGGGGACAGAGGGCGACACGGACAGACGGATGGACAAACGGACGAGAGGAGTAGGGCAGGACAGACGGGCGGACACGCGGGGGGAGGGGGAGGAGAGGAGAGGAGAGGAGAGGGCGGCGTGTCTGTCCGTCTGTCCGTCCGTGTGTCTCTCCCGGGCCTCAGCGGGGGACAGAGGGCGACACGGACGTGCGGACAGACGGACGGACAGACGGACGGAGAGGAGGAGGGTGGGACAGACGGGCGGACAGGCGGAGGTGGGGAAGGAGAGGAGAGGGCGGCGTGTCTGTCTGTCTGTCCGTCCGTCCCTCTGTCTCTCCCGGGCCTCAGCGGGGGACACGGACGTGCGGACAGACGGACGGAGAGCTGCGCAGCGCCGCCCCTCCCCCACCCTCAATTGACGGCGGCGGCGGGGGGGGGGGACAGACTTGCGGACGGACGGACGCACGGACGGAGGGACAGACGGGCGGACAGGCGGGGGGAGGGGGAGGAGAGGAGAGGAGAGGGCGGCGTGTCCGTCCGTCCGTCCGTCCGTCCGTGTGTCTCTCCCGGGCCTCAGCGGGGGACACGGACGTGCGGACGGACGGACAGACGGACGGAGAGGGGAGGAGGGCGGGACAGACGGGCGGACACGCGGGGGGAGGGGGAGGAGAGGAGAGGAGAGGGCGGCGTGTCCGTCCGTCCGTCCGTCCGTGTGTCTCTCCCGGGCCTCAGCGGGGGACACGGACGTGCGGACGGACGGACAGACGGACGGAGAGGGGAGGAGGGCGGGACAGACGGGCGGACACGCGGGGGGAGGGGGAGGAGAGGAGAGGAGAGGGCGGCGTGTCCGTCCGTCCGTCCGTCCGTGTGTCTCTCCCGGGCCTCAGCGGGGGACACGGACGTGCGGACGGACGGACAGACGGACAGACGGAGGGAGAGGGGAGGAGGGCGGGACAGACACGCGGCGCGCGGGCGGCACCCGGACAGACGGACGGGAGAGCTGCGCAGCGCCGCCCCTCCCCCACCCTCCCTGGACTCGGCGGCGGCGGCGGCGGCGGGGGGACAGACATGCGGACGGACGGACAGACGGACGGAGGGACAGACGGACGGAGGGACGGACGGACAGACGGACCTGGCGGAAGGCGCGCAGGCGGCTGCGGAAGCGCGAGGGCAGCACGAAGTCGCAGCCGCGGGCCAGCGCGGCCAGCTCCTGCCGGACGTCGGGCTCCCGGCGCAGCGACAGCGGCTCCCGCGGCGGCGTCCGCATCACCCCCCCGCCCCCACCTCCGCGGACGGACCGACGGACGGACGGACGGACGGACGCTTCCGCTTCCCCTCCCCCACACGAGCGCCGGGGCCCCGCGGCGGCGGCGGCGTCCACTCGGCCGGACACGGATGACCGCCGCGAGGGGGTGGGGGGGGGACAGGAAGTGCCGCAGGAGGGACGGACGGACGGACACACGGACGGAAGTGCGGCCTCTGTCCGTCTGTCCGAGCGCCCGTCCGTCTGTCTCTTCCTCCCCCGCCGCCGCCGCTCGGCCAGCTGCTGCCCACGCGGGACGGGCTGCGGGTCACGTGACCGCGTGGACAGCCGCGGCTGTCAATCAAGGGTGGGTGGGCGGGACCCGGGGGCATCTGTCAGTCAAAGGAGAAACACGCACACGCAACAAGCGGGGCCTGTCAATCATGACGGAGGGGGCGGGTCTCTGGTGCGGAAATAACTGACAGTCACGTGACAGAGCACCGCACATGGCGCCTGTCAATCACCAGTGAGTGGGCGGGACCCGGGGGCCTGTCAGTCAAAGGAGAAACACACAGGCAACAAGCGGGGCCTGTCAATCATGACGGAGGGGGCGGGTCTCTGGTGCGGAAATAACTGACAGTCACGTGACAGAGCACCTCACACGGGACCTGTCAATCACCCGTGAGTGGGCGGGTCCCAGGGAATGTCAGTCAAGTGACGGCGGAGGTCCAGTCGGGGCTGTCAATCATGAGAGAGTGGGCGGGTCCTTGGCTGGGAAATAAGTGAGAGTCATGCGAGTGTGTGGCCACATGGGACCTGTCAATCAGCGGTGGGTGGGCGGGACCCGGGGACCTGTCAGTCAAAGGACAAACACACAGGCAACAAGCGGGGCCTGTCAATCATGACGGAGGGGGCGGGTCTGAAGCACGGAAATAACTGACAGTCACGTGACTGAGCACCTCACACGGGACCTGTCAATCATGAGAGAGTGGGCGGGTCCCAGGGAATGTCAGTCACGTGACGGCGGAGGTCCAGACGGGCCTGTCAATCATGAGAGAGTGGGCGGGTCTCTGGCTCGGAAATAACTCTCTCATGATGGGAAATAACTGACAGTCACGTGACAGAGCACTGCACATGGCGCCTGTCAATCACCGGTGAGTTGGCGGGACCCGGGGACCTGTCAGTCAAAGGAGAAACACACAGGCAACAAGCGGGGCCTGTCAATCATGACGGAGGGGCGGGTCTCTGCTGCGGAAATAACTGACAGTCACGTGACAGAGCACCGCACACGGGACCTGTCAATCACCAGTGAGAGGGCGGGTCCCAGGGAATGTCAGTCACGTGACGGCGGAGGTCCAGACGGGCCTGTCAATCATGAGAGAGTGGGCGGGTCTCTGGCTCGGAAATAACTCTCTCATGATGGGAAATAACTGACAGTCACGTGACAGAGCACTGCACATGGCGCCTGTCAATCACCGGTGAGTGGGCGGGACCCGGGGACCTGTCAGTCAAAGGAGAAACACACAGGCAACAAGCGGGGCCTGTCAATCATGACGGAGGGGCGGGTCTCTGCTGCGGAAATAACTGACAGTCACGTGACAGAGCACCGCACACGGGACCTGTCAATCACCCGTGAGAGGGCGGGTCCCAGGGAATGTCAGTCACGTGACGGCGGAGGTCCAGTCGGGGCTGTCAATCATGAGAGAGTGGGCGGGCCTCTGGCTCGGAAATAACTCTCTCACGATTGGAAATAACTGACAGTCACGTGACAGAGCACCGCACATGGCGCCTGTCAATCACCGATGAGTGGGCGGGACCCGGGCGTCTGTCAGTCAAAGGAGAAACACACACGCAACAAGCGGGGCCTGTCAATCATGACGGAGGGGGCGGGTCTCTGGTGCGGAAATAACTGACAGTCACGTGACTGTGTGGCCCACATGGGTCCTGTTAATCTCCCGTGAGTGGGCGGGTCCCAGGGAATGTCAGTCACGTGACGGCGGAGGTCCAGACGGGCCTGTCAATCATGAGAGAGTGGGCGGGTCTCTGGCTCGGAAATAACTCTCTCATGATGGAAAATAACTGACAGTCACGTGACAGAGCACCGCACATGGCGCCTGTCAATCAGCGGTGAGTGGGCGGGACCCGGGGGCCTGTCAGTCAAAGGAGAAACACACAGGCAACAAGCGGGGCCTGTCAATCATGACGGAGGGGGCGGGTCTGAAGCACGGAAATAACTGACAGTCACGTGACTGAGCACCTCACACGGGACCTGTCAATCACCCGTGAGTGGGAGGGTCACAGGGAATGTCAGTCACGTGACGGCGGAGGTCCAGTCGGGGCTGTCAATCATGAGAGAGTGGGCGGGTCCTTAGCTGGGAAATAACTGACAGTCACGTGACAGAGCACCGCACATGGCGCCTGTCAATCAGCCGTGAGTGGGCGGGACCCGGGGACCTGTCAGTCAAAGGAGAAACACACACGCAACAAGCGGGGCCTGTCAATCATGACGGAGGGGGCGGGTCTGAAGCACGGAAATAACTGACAGTCACGTGACTGAGCACCTCACACGGGACCTGTCAATCATGAGAGAGTGGGCGGGCCTCTGGCTCGGAAATAACTCATGATGGAAAAATAACTGACAGTCACGTGACAGAACTCTGCACATGGCGCCTGTCAATCACCGGTGAGTGGGCGGGACCCGGGGGGCCTGTCAGTCAAAGGACACACACACACACACACACACACACACACACACACACACACGCACGCAACAAGCGGGGCCTGTCAATCATGAGAGAGTGGGCGGGTCTCCAACAAGGAAATAAGTGACAGTCATGTGACTGAGCACCTCACATAGGACCTGTCAATCACCCGTGAGTGGGCGTGTCCCAGGGGGAGGGTGTAGGTCAGTCACGTGACGGCGGATGTCCAAAAGGGCCTGTCAATCATGAGAGTGGGCGGGTCTGTGGCGCGGAAATAACTGACAGTCACGTGACAGACACCGCACAGGGGGCCTGTCAATCACCCGTGAGTGGGAGGGTCCCAGAGGATGTCAGTCACGTGACGGCGTGGGTCCAGACGGGCCTGTCAATCATGAGCTACTGGGCGGGTATGTGGCTGGGAAGTAACTGTCAGTCACGTGACAGAGCAACATGGCACCTGTCAATCAACCGTGAGTGGGCGGGCCCGGGGAGGGGGGTTATGTCAATCACGTGACCACAGCGTTCCAGAAGGGCCTGTCAATCATGACAGAGTGGGCGGGTCTATGGCTCGAAAATAACTGTCACGTGACTATGTGGCCCACATGGGAACTGTCAATCAACCATGAGTGGGCGGGTCCAGGGGAATGTCAGTCACGTGACCGTGGAGGTCCAGACGGGCCTGTCAATCATGACAGAGTGGGCGGGCCTGTGGCTGGGAAATAACTGTCAGTCACGTGACTAGGCACCCCAGAGAGGACCTGTCAATCACCCATGAGTGGGCGGGCCCAGGGGAATGTCAGTCACGTGACCGTGGAGGTCCAGACGAGCCTGTCAATCATGAGAGAGGGCGGGCCTGTGCCTGGGAAATAACTGTCAGTCACGTGACTGTGTGGCCCACAAGGGACCCGTCAATCACCCGTGAGTGGGCGGGTCCCGGGCAATGTCAGTCACGTGACCGTGGAGGTCCAGACGGGCCTGTCAATCATAACAGAGTGGGCGGGTCTGTCAATGTGTGGTCCACAGGGACCTGTCAATCACCCGTGAGTGGGCGGGTCCCGGGGGGGGGGATTGTCAGTCACGTGACCGTGGAGGTCCAGAGGGGCCTGTCAATCATTAGAGAGTGGGCGTGTCCCGCGAATTTCAGTCACCTCACTTTTTGGGGGGGGGGTGCTCCGCAGACAGTGCCTGTCGGTCACCAGAGTGGTCGCGCCCCCCCACCCGCCCCCACAATGTCAGTCACGTGACTTTGCGGGGTTCCACAGGAGCCTGTCGATCACTCATGCCTCACCGGAACTGCGGGTCACGCGACAGCTGGGACCAGGCAGGGCCTGTCAATCACGAGGGGGGCGTGTCCCCGGGGACACCAGGTGGCACTGCCCACACCTGGGGGGGACCCGTGTACTTATTGTTGTGTGGGGGTGGGGTGCCCGACCCATGCCACGCCCCTCAAACATGGCGCTGCGCGGGTGCCTGCTGAGGGTCCTCCATATGCAAAGAGCGCCAGCCTCTCAATAACCAAACCGAGGAGGAGCACCCGGGGCGCCACCGAGCCGCTCCTGCACCGACTAAATGCGGGGGGGGGGGGGGGAAGGGGTGACATGTGCAAATGCGCGCGCAGCACCCCTGGGACGTTGGGGCGACGGGGTGTCCGAGGGGTCAAAAAGCTCACAGCCCCTCCGCAACACCCCGTCCCCCAGCCGCGGTCCTCCATATGTAAAGAGCACGTGTGGATCAACTAAAGGGTGACGCGACGCGACGCGACGTAACGGGAGGCACGTACCGGCCTGGGGCCGCCGCCGCCGCCGCTGCTGCTCCTCCTCGGGGCGGGCGGGGCGTGCCCGAGGGGCGGGGCGCGTCCGCGGGCGGCGGAAGTCTCCGACGGGCCGGCGGCGTGGACCCCGGAAGGGGCGAGCGGCACGCCGGAAGGGGCGGGTCCTGGCGACGACGGCGGCGGCGGCGGCGGCGGCGGCGGCGCCGAGTCCCGGATGCGGCGCAGGCCGAGGCTGAGCTCGCGCTGCGTGGCGGCGTCGCTGAGCCAGCACAGGAACAGCTCGTCCACCTTCATCTTCAGCACGGGCTGCAGCACCTTCCCGGGCGCCATGGCGGCGGCGGCGGCGGCGGCGGAAGCGACGGGAGCGCGGAGACCGACGGGGAACGGACGGGAAAAAGAGGACGCGAACCCGCCACGAACGACGACGCCCGCGCGCCGAGAGCCTTCACGCCTTAAAAACAAAAAAAAAAAAAATGGCGCCTGGGTTTGACGTCATCGGTCACGGACGCGCGTCGGGTGACGTCATCAGCTGCCGCCCGCCGCCGCCGCGCGGCGGCGTTCACGACCAACGAAAAATGAAAATCGTCCCCGTAACGGTGGGGGGGGGGGTCGACGACGAGTGCGTGACGTCATCGCGCATCCACGCCACATCCACGCGCGACAGTGGTTTGGATCCCTTTTATTTTAATTGGCGCCGAGTGATGGCGTCATCGGGAAGCGCCTCGCACGGCGGCATGGCGGCGGCATCGCGGAGGCCCGGTAGTGCTTCCAACCAGCAACTGCGGACGGACGTGAAAACATATCAAAATGCCGTGACGGCCACGTTGACGTCGCGGACGTAACGACAACACAGCCGACACCGGAGGCAACTCACCGCGGTGAAGAGCCGGCGCCTTTAAGAAAAGAGGAAAAAAAAAAAAAGAAATGGCGCCGAGGTGTGTCGTCATCACACCGCGCCGCCCGCCGCGGCGACGTCGCACAGGAAATGCTACAAATATCCGGGGTACTAATTTTTAAAAAAAAAACCATTAAAAAGTGACAATTTATGTACGTATATTTATAATATAAATATATATACACACATATCGCCAAAAATACTACCGGACTCGGGGCGAGGAACAAAAAAAAACACATCGTGGCGCACGTTGCTGTCGTCATACTCGTGCGCCAACGCATGCGCAGTGCAGTCACGCGGAACAACCTCAATCCACCGGAGCTAACGCGTGGCGCACGTTGCTGTCGTCATACTCGTGCGCCAACGCATGCGCAGTGCAGTCCCGCGGAACACCCTCAATCAACCAACCGGAGCTAACGCGTCCCCGGTCTAGCGTGCGTCCCGGGAATCAGTCAAAGTGCGCATGCGTGGGAGCGGAAACACCCGGAGTGAGCATGCGCGGCGCGAACCGGAAGTTATTTCTGGAGACGCATGCGCAGAACTCAACGGTGAAGCAAAAGGAGCGACGACGGGCACGGCGGACCAGTTCGCGCATGCGTAGCTGGAGGGGCGCGGGGATGAAGTGCGCATGCGCGGCGGGTATTTTAATAAAAAAAAAACAAAAACATAAATAACAAGGAAAATGATTAAATACATGAATATGCCGGAGAAACGCTTGTAAGTTTGTAGGAGGGGGGTCACGTGACCCGTGATTGATCTCGCGCGCGCGCCTAAATTATACTAAGTATTTCAAGATGAAATTTCTGGACCCGTAAATATTATTATTATTTCAATATTATTATTTTATTTATTTATTTATTCATTTATTCATTTATTTCCTCCCCAATGACACTTAAATTAAAATCATGATAATCAGGAAAAAAAAATGATAAAATGGACCCTGCGTATATATTTATCCGTTTATTTATTATATATTTATAATTATATAATTTATTTATTTCACATAATTATTGTTTTACGTACTCGTAATATTTTTATTTTTTGTTTACTTATTTATTTATCTCCTTCCCCAATTCCTTAAGGAAAAAAAATCGTTAAGTCTTCCTGATGAAAATAATAATAATAATCATAATAGAATTATAAGAATCGTGAAAAAAAATTACAATTTTTCGAAGCAATACTCTTATTAATTACATATATGTTATTATATTGGTTCATTTCGTTCCCGGAGTCCCTGAAATACAATAAAATAATATAAAATAAATTAAATTAAATTAGAATTAAAAGTCGTTCCAGGAACCGTAATAGTAATAGTAAAACAATAATGTTATTTAAAAAATAGCTGAAATGGGATTTTCTTTTTTTTTCCTAATCCATGGAAAATGCTAATAAAAGTTTTTTTTAAAAAATACTGAAATCGTTTTCTTAAATGTTTTTTTTAAAACAATATTATATATATATTAATATTAATTAATTAATTAATCAATATTAATTTTCCCCTCGACCCCAACATGCCCCTGAAAAGAAAAATAAAAAAACTGCATTTGAAAATTTCAACGTGATAATTATTAATTTTAATTAATTTTTGTAACCATCCTTTTGACCAATAATATATTTATATAATATATTTATATGTACGATTATTTATATATATTTTTTATTTTATTTATTTTATTTTATTTATATTATTTATATAATATATTTATTTGATTACATATCTATCTACATTTATTTATTGTTTACTTGTATATATTTTAATATATAGATTTACTTTTTCTCTTCCAGGCGCATTGTAGGAATCAAAAGGAATAATTTCCTTATCGAAACGTAGTGAAATAAATTTGACCCATTATACATGTATTTATTATTTATTGTTTATTTCTTTATGTCTTTAACATGAGGGAAAAAGAAAAAAAGATTTTTCCAGGTACTTTGATGCGTTCAAAGCCACGAAAATAAAATAAAATGTCAATTATTATTATTATCATTGAAATTCAGGCCATTGGGAAATAAAATAAAATAAAATATCAATTATTATTATTATCATCATTGCAATTCAGGCCATTGGGCAATAAAATAAAATAAAATAAAATATCAATTATTATTATTATTATCATTGCACTTCAGGCCATTGGCCAATAAAATAAAATAAAATAAAATATCAATTATTATTACTATCATCGCAATTCAGGCCATTGGCCAATAAAATAAAATAAAATAAGATATCAATTATTATTATTATCATTGCAATTCAGGCCATTGGGCAACAAAATAAAATAAAACATCAATTATTATTATTATTATCATCACAATTCAGGCCACTGGGCAATAAAATAAAATAAAATATCAATTATTATTCTTATTATCATTGAAATTCAGGCCACTGGCCAATAAAATAAAATAAAATATCAATTATTATTATTATTATCATTGCACTTCAGGCCATTGGGCAATAAAATAAAATAAAAAATAAAATAAAAATTATTATTATTATCATTGAAATTCAGGCCATTGGCCAATAAAATAAAATAAAATATAAATTATTATTATTATTATCTTTGGAATCCCAGCCAATAATAACGCTATTTATGCATTTATTTATTTTTCATTTATTTATTCACGTACTGTGAGGAACTCAAAGCAGTGACATTAAGACAATAATCTATGAAGATAAATTTTATAAAATTTAGAGCATCTGACCGATTTAAATAATTATATAAATTATATATATTTTATATAATTTATATAAGTATATGTATATATTTATATAAAAATGTTTAAAAAAAGACATTATTCGTGTCATGTCCTCATCCGGAAAAAACTAGGTTTCATCCAGGTGCTTTGAAGTGATCAAAGCAATTAATTAAAAAAACAAAAAAAACAATAAAATGAAATTAAAATCATCATTATTCGAATAAAATCATGTGAACTAATACATGTATATTTATATTTTCCTATTTCTGTCCTCATTAATGAAAAACTAGGTCTTCCGGGTCCTTTAAAGTTTATAAAGAAATGGAACAAATGAATAAATGAAATGAAATTATAATCATCGTTATTCAAATAAAGTCATTTAAATATATTTATTTATTTATTTATTTATTTATGTCCATATTAATGAAATGTATATATATATTTATTTATTTATTAACATTTATCTAATTTTGTCCTCATTACTGAAAAACTAGGTCTTTCGGGTCCTTTAAAGTGTGTAAAAAAAAAAAAAAAAAGCACCAAATAAATAATTAAATCAAATGAAATTATAATCATCATTATTCACATAAAATCATTTGACCAATTATATACATTTATTTATTTATTTATTTATTTAAATTTACCTATTTATGTGCTCATTAATGAAAAACTAGGTCTTCCGGGCCCTTTAAAGTCTATAAAGAAATGGAACGAATGAATAAATGAAATGAAATTATAATCATCATTATTCAAATAAAGTCATTTTAATATATTTACATATTCATTTATTTAAATTTACCTATTTATCTCCATATTAATGATATATATATATATACACATTTACCTAATTTTGTCCTCATTACTGAAAAACTAGGTCTTCCAGAACCTTTAAAGTATGTAAAAAAAAAAAAAAAAGCAACAAATAAATAAATAAAATGAAATTATCATCATCATTATTCAAATATAATCATTTGATCAATTTTATACATATATATATGTATATTTACCTATAAAAAAAGCACCAAATAGATAAATAAAATGAAATTATAGTCATCATTATTTAAATAAAGTCATTTAAATATATTTGCTTATTTATTTATTTATTTAAATTTACATATTTATGTCATTATTAATGAAATATTTATTTATTTATTTATTTATTAACATTTATCTAATTTTATCCTCATTACTGAAAAACTAGGTCTTTTGGGTCGTTAAAAGTGTGTAAAAAAAAAAAAAAGCACCAAATAAATAATTAAATCAAATGAAATTATAATCATCATTATTCACATAAAATCATTTGACCAATTATATACATATATTTATTTAATTATTTATTTATTTAAATTTACCTATTTATGTGCTCATTAATGAAAAACTAGGTCTTCCGGGCCCTTTAAAGTCTATAAAGAAATGGAACAAATGAATAAATGAAATGAAATTATAATCATCATTATTCAAATAAAGTCATTTTAATATATTTACATATTCATTTATTTAAATTTACCTATTTATCTCCATATTAATGATATATATATATATATATATATATATATACACATTTACCTAATTTTGTCCTCATTACTGAAAAACTAGGTCTTCCAGAACCTTTAAAGTATGTAAAAAAAAAAAAAAAAAGCAACAAATAAATAAATAAAATGAAATTATCATCATCATTATTCAAATATAATCATTTGATCAATTTTATACATATATATATGTATATTTACCTATAAAAAAAGCACCAAATAGATAAATAAAATGAAATTATAGTCATCATTATTTAAATAAAGTCATTTAAATATATTTGCTTATTTATTTATTTAAATTTACATATTTATGTCATTATTAATGAAATATATATATATTTATTTATTTATTTATTAACATTTATCTAATTTTGTCCTCATTACTGAAAAACTAGGTCTTTCGGGTCCTTTAAAGTGTGTAAAAAAAAAAAAAAAAAAGCACCAAATAAATAATTAAATCAAATGAAATTATAATCATCATTATTCACATAAAATCATTTGACCAATTATATACATATATTTATTTATTTATTTATTTATTTATTTAAATTTATCTATTTATGTGCTCATTAATGAAAAACTAGGTCTTCCGGGCCCTTTAAAGTTTATAAAGAAATGGAACGAATGAATAAATGAAATGAAATTATAATCATCATTATTCAAATAAAGTCATTTTAATATATTTACATATTCATTTATTTAAATTTACCTATTTATCTCCATATTGATGATATATATATATATATATACACATTTACCTAATTTTGTCCTCATTTTTTAAAGTATGTAAAAAAAAAAAAGCAACAAATAAATAAATAAAATGAAATTATCATCATCATTATTCAAATATAATCATTTGATCAATTTTATACATATATATATGTATATTTACCTATAAAAAAAGCACCAAATAGATAAATAAAATGAAATTATAGTCATCATTATTTAAATAAAGTCATTTAAATATATTTGCTTATTTATTTATTTATTTAAATTTACATATTTATGTCATTATTGATGAAATATTTATTTATTTATTTATTTATTTATTAACATTTATCTAATTTTATCCTCATTACTGAAAAACTAGGTCTTTCGGGTCCTTTAAAGTGTGTAAAAAAAAAAAAAAAAAGCACCAAATAAATAATTAAATCAAATGAAATTATAATCATCATTATTCACATAAAATCATTTGACCAATTATATACATATATTTATTTATTTATTTATTTATTTACTTATTTATTTAAATTTACCTATTTATGTGCTCATTAATGAAAAACTAGGTCTTCCGGGTCCTTTAAAGTCTATAAAGAAATGGAACGAATGAATAAAATGAAATGAAATTATAGTCATCGTTATTCAAATAAAATCATTTCAATATATTTACTTATTTATTTACTTATTTAAATTTACATATTTATGTCCATATTAATGAAATATATATATACTTATTTATTTATTTATTAACATTTTTATATATATATATACATATATATATATATTTACCTATTTCTGTGCTCATTAATGAAAAACTAGGTCTTCCGGGTCATTTAAAGGATAACAAAAAAGCAACAAATAAATAAATAAAATGAAATTATAATCACCATTATTCAAATAAAATCATTTAAATGTATTTACATATTTATTTATTTAAATTTACATATTTAGGTCCATATTAATGAAATATATATGTACTTATTTATTTATTTATTAACATTCATATATATATATATATATTTATTTATTTATTTCAATTTACCTATTTATGTCCACATTAATTAAAATACTAGGTCTTCCGAGTCCTTTAAAGTATGTAAAAAAAAGCGCAATAAATAAATAAATGAAATGAAATTATAATCATCGTTATTCAAATAAAATCATTTATATATATATATATATATATACATATTTATTTATTTCAATTTACGTGTTTATGTCCATATTAATTAAAATACTAGGTCTTCCGAGTCCTTTAAAGTATGTAAAAAAAAAAAAAAGCAATAAATAAGTAAATAAAATGAATTTATAATCAACATTATTCAAATAAAATCATATGACCAATTCCATATATATATTTATTTATATAAATATATAATACATAATAAATATAATATATGTTTAATATATAATATATGACATATATAAATATATTATTAAATATTATTAAATTATTCAAAATATTATTAAATATTATTATTATGTAATATATATTTACCTATTTATGTCCATATTAGTGAAAATCTAGGTCTTCCGGGCCCTTCAAAGTATGTAAAAAAAGCAACAAATAAATAAATAAAATGAAATTATAATCAACATTATTCAAATAAAATCATTTGACCAAATATATATATATATATATATGTATATTTTTTAATTTACCTATTTCTGTCCATATTAACGAAAAACTAGGTCTTCCAGGTCCTTTAAACTATGTAAAAAAAAGCAACAAATAAATATAATAAAATGAAATTATAATTAACATTATTCAAACAGAATCATTTGACCAATTATATATATATATATATTTTTTAATTTACCTATTTATGTCCTCATTAATGAAAAATTAGGTCGTCTGGGCCCTTTAAAGTGTGTAAGAAAAAGCAACAAATAAATAAATAAAATGAATTTTATAATCATAATTATTCAAATAAAATCATTTGACCAAATATATACATATATGTATATTTTTTAATTTACCTATTTATGTCCTCATTAATGAAAATCTAGGTCTTCCGGGCCCTTTGAAGTGTGTAAAAAAAGCAACAAATAAATAAATAAAATGAAATTATAATCATCATTATTCAAATATAATCATTTGACCAATTATATATATATGTGTATATGAATATATATATATATTTAAATTTACCTATTTCTGTCCATATTAACGAAAAACTAGCTCTTCCAGGTCCTTCAAAGTATGAAAAAAAAGCAACAAATAATCAAATAAATTGAAATAATCGTTATATTTCAAATAAAATCATTTCACCAAACATATATATATATATATGGATATATCGATCACAATTATATCAATAACGATTTTGTATGATATATTACGTATGATATATATATTGATATATATATATATATAATATTGATATATTATATACCATTATATTATACTGAATATTATATAATTATCTTATAATATAATATTGTAGCATGTTATATATTATATTATATTATATTATATTATACATGATTTTATATTATTATGTATAATATGATATATTATGTCATGTTATACATAATATTATAATATTATATATGTATTATTATATATTAAATTATGTTATATATAAATATATTATTTATTATTATATTATTATATATTATATATTATTATATATTATTGTGTTATTATTATATATTATTATGTTATTATATATTATTATTATATTATATATATATTATATTATATTATATTATGTTATTATTATATTATAATAATATATATGTAATATAGATATATTATATTATAGTATAGTATAGTATATTATGGTATATTATATAGTATAATAATATAGATAATATATAAATATAATATAATAATATATATAATATATAAATATAATATAATAATATATAATAATGTGTATATATATATTATAAAATATATATATATTATATTATTATAATATATATATATATAGTATAGTATAGTATATTATATAATATAATAATATATATATTATATTATTATATTGTATTATATATATGTTTTATATTATTATATTATATCATATATATTATTATTATATATATATTATTATATAATATAATAATATATATATTATATTATATTATTATTATATTATAATATAATACAATATTACCTAATATTATATCATATTTTGACGTAAATTATATATATATGTCACACATATAACGAATCAACATATAAGGAATATTCGTTAATTATCTTTGTTATTAATGTAAAGTGATTTGACCGAATATGGACGTATTTACGTATTTATTTCCACTTATTTTATTGTACCCTCGTCGCCGAAAAAAAGGAGCTTTTCCCACATAATTCAAAGCAGTGAGCGCATTAAAAAGCGATTAAATGAAATTATAATCACTGAAATAAAAGTGTTTGAACCAGTATATATAGGTACATATAAAAATATCTGCACATAATATATCTAAAATATTATATAATATATATTATAAAATATGTAATATATTATTATATGCATAATATATATATTATATATATAATATATATATAATATATATATATTATATATATAATATATTATATAATATATATATTATATATTATATATTATTATATATTATATTATATATTATATAATTTATAGGCTTTAAATATATATATATGCAGATATATATATATAATATATATATATATAATTTATAGGCTTTAAATATATATATATGCAGATATTTGCATTTATTTATTTATTTTAATTATTATTATTTAAAATATTTAAATAGATGAAAATACTATATAATATTATACAAGTCATATATCTTGTATAATATATATGTATTAAATAATATACATTATATATAAAAAAATACAGATATTTCCATTTATGGAATTTTTGGTCCCATTCTGTTAAAAATTAGGTTTTCCAGGTTCTTTGAAGGGCATTAAAATCCCGCCGAGAATAAATGAAAAATTATCAAAATCACCAAATAAATAACAACCGCGCGGCCTATTATTTAGAAATTAATTGATACAGCCGTAGCAATGATGATTAAAATAATAATCCATAGATCCTCGCCGTCCATGATCCCTAAAATTATGAAATAATTATTAATGAAATTATTTAATGAAAAAATAAGATTATAAATGACCAAAATGAGAGCTTCTGACCCATCGCATGTACGTAAAATACAAATACATTTATTTTTCTACCCATTTATCTATATTCATCTCACCTAAAATTATGAAATTATTAATCAGAAATTAAGATTATAATGACTAAAATGAGAGCTTCTGACCCATTATAGGAATATAAATTACAAAAACATTCATTTATCCGCCTATTTATGTATTTATCTCCCCTAAAATTATGATTTTATGAACGAAATTAAGAAATTATGGTTATAATGATTAAAATGAGAGCTTCCGACCCATTATATGTCTATAAAATATAAAAACATTTATTTTTCTACCTATTTATTTTTTTTAGCTCCCCTGAAATTATGAAATTATGATAGAAATTATGATTATAGTCACTAAAATGAGGAATTCTGACCCATTACATGTACATAAAATATAAATACATTTATTTATCCACCTATTTATTTATTTAGCTCTCCTAAAATTATGAAATTACTAATGAAAAATTATGATTACAGTAATTAAAATGAGAGCTTCCGACCCATTATATGTCTGTAAAATATAAAAACATTTATTTTTCTACCTATTTATTTTTTTTAGCTCCCCTGAAATTATGAAATTATGATAGAAATTATTAATAAAATTATGATTATAGTCACTAAAATGAGAAATTCTGACCCATTACATGTACATAAAATATAAATACATTTATTTATGCACCTATTTATTTTTTTAGCTCCCCTGAAATTATGAAATTATGATAGAAATTATTAATAAAATTATGATTATAGTCACTAAAATGAGAAATTCTCACCCATTACATGTACATAAAACATAAATACATTTATTTATCCACCTATTTATTTTTTTAACTCCCCTAAAATTATGAAATTACTAATGAAAAATTATGATTATAGTAATTAAAATGAGAGCTTCCGACCCATTATATGTCTGTAAAATATAAAAACATTTATTTTTCTACCTATTTATTTTTTTTAGCTCCCCTGAAATTATGAAATTATGATAGAAATTATTAATAAAATTATGATTATAGTCACTAAAATGAGAAATTCTGACCCATTACATGTACATAAAATATAAATACATTTATTTATGCACCTATTTATTTTTTTAGCTCCCCTGAAATTATGAAATTATTAATGAAGAATTATGATTATAGTAATTAAAATGAGAGCTTCCGACCCATTATATGTCTATAAAATATAAAAACATTTATTTTTCTACCTATTTATTTATTTAGCTCCCCTGAAATGATGAAATTAATATAGAAATTATTAATAAAATTATGATTATAATGACTAAAATGAGAAATTCTGACCCATTATATGTGCATAAAATATGAATACATTTATTTATCCACCTATTTATTTATTTAGCTCCCCTAAAATTATGAAATTAGGATTATAATGATTAAAATGAGAGCTTCTGACCCAGTATATGTATATAAGATATAAAAACATTTATTTTTCTAACTATTTATTTAATTAGCTCCCCTAAAATTATGAAATTATTAATGAGAAATTAATATTATATTGACTAAAATGAGAGCTTCCGACCCATTATATGTACATGAAATATAAATACATTTAATTTTCCACCTATTTATTCTTTTTCTCACCTAAAATTATGAAATTATTAATGAAGAATTAAGATTATAATGATTAAAATGAGAGCTTCCGACCCATTATATGTACATAAAATATAAATACATTTAATTATCCACCTATTTATTCTTTTTCTCACCTAAAATTATGAAATTATTAATGAAAAATTAAGATTATAATGATTAAAACGAGAGCTTCCGACCCATTATATGAATATAAATTACGAAAACATTTTATTTTTCTACCTATTTGTCTATTTGTCTCCCCTAAAATTATGAAATTTTGATTATAATGATTAAAATGAGAGCTTCCGACCCATATAAAATATAGAAATATTCATTTTTCCACCTATTTATTCATTTATCTCTGAGAAACTGGGTTATTCCAGCTACTTTGAAGTGATCAAAAGCACTGGGAAAAGAAGGGAGATTTTTTTTTTTTAAAAATCATCATTATAATAATTACTCAAATAAAATCGTTTTGACCCATTATATATATATTTTTTTTTTTTATTTTTTTTTTTAACATTTAATTATTTTTTTTTTTAATTTATTTTCCTCATCGCGGAATGAAAGCAGGTCGTCCGGGTACTTTGATCAGCTCGGAGCCAGGAAAAAAATTAATAAAAAAAAAAAAGAAGAAAAATAGAATTAAAATGAAATTAAGCTCAGAATCATCGAAATGAAGGCACTTGACCGATTTTTATTTTTTTCTGTATAAATACGTGGTTTTTGATTAATTAATGTGAAAGCTTTGGGACAAGCGCACACACAAAAATATATATATCATATTATATTATATTATATTATATTATATTATATTATAAATATAATTATAGTATCTATATTACATAGATATGCATTATATTTTATATTATACATATAAATATTATACATACATAAAAATCATATACTATATATTATGTAATATAATATAATATTAATTAATATTAATATATAATATTATAGAAAAGAATAGAATATTATAATGTTAATTAATATTAATATATAATATAATATTCTATTAAATATTATATATTATATATTATATATTATATATTATATATTATATATTATATATTATATATTATATATTATATATATTGTATATTATATTATATATTATATATTATATATAGTATATTATATTATATATTATATTATGTAATTTTTATTACGTATTATATATTATATGTTTATTAATTTTTTTCCCTTTTCCCTGAAAAATCATATATAATAAACAGATAAATTCCGGTTGTAATGGTCATTTGAAATACTTCTAACAACTGATTAGAAAAGGACAAAAAAAAAAAAAAAAAAACCCAAATTCAATAAAATTATAATTATGAATTATTTAATTCGTTTATTTGTTTATTTATATCTGTATATTTATATGGTATATACTAGAACTAAAATAAATAAACATATATCATGTTACATATTATTATATATTATATATTATTGTACATATATCACATACTATATACTATGTATTTCTATATTATATATATGTAACTATATGATATATATAAATATATATTTCATACATTATATATAATGTACATTATACATAATTATATATATTATATATTTATATATAATATACATGTGGATATACATTATATATATTTATATACAATATACATTATATTATATGTTCATATATATAATTCATATTATATATAATTATATATATATATTATATATACATATTTAAATATGCTATTTATATATATAACATATAAATACAGATTTTATATAATGTAAAATATATATAATATATATTATATTATATTATATATTATTATATATTATATATTATATTATATATTATATATTATATTATATATTATATATTATATTATATATTATATATTATTATATATTATATATTATATAATATATTATATATTATATTATATATAATATATATATATAATATAAAATATATATAAAATATAAACAAATGACTTAGTGTGTGTATATATATATTTTTTACATATATATTATATATATTATATAAATTTCATATATATATAATATATATACAAATAACTTAATATACATATATATACACTAACGTAGTATATATATATATATATATATATATATATATATACACACACATATATATGTTATATACTAAGTTATATATAACATATATATATGTTATATGAATATGTATACTTAGTATATATATATATATATATATATGTATATATATGTTTATATGAAGTTATTTGTAGGTAAATATTAAATTATGTCCTCATCCCTTAAAAATGTATGTTTTCTAGTACCTTGAAGAGTTCAAAAAATTTTTTTAAATTATAAATTATAATTTTAAATTTTTAAATTATAAATTATAATTTTTAAATTATAATTTAAATTATAATTTAAATTATAATTATGATAATTATTATAAGAATATTTGACCTATTGTATATATGTATTTACACACTCATATTATATAGATAATATGTTTATATGTATTTATATATTTTTTATATATTTTTATATATAATATATTATATGTAAATATATATAAATATCTATAACATATATATAAAATATATATATTTATATACATTTATATAATATGTACGTGTATTTCCATTGTGTGTGTATATATATATATATATATATATATGTGTGTGTATATATATATATATATATATACACACACACACATATTTACATTATATATTTATATTTATATTTATATTTATTTATTAACCAATTGTACATGTATTCACATGCATTTACTCTTTCGCATTTATTTATTTCCTCATCTTTTCCATATAGAAAATAAAATATATCTTTATATATGTTATATATATATATAAATAAATAGAAAAAAAATAGAAATAAATAAAATGAAATATATCTATATATATTATACATATATTATATATGTAATTTTTTATCTTGAAAACTATACATATATATAATATTTTATTTATATAATACATATATTATATATATGTAATATATATATTATATATTATATATAATATTATATATTGAAAACTATATATAATATTTTATTAATATTTTATATATATAATATTTTATTTATATGGTATATAATATTATATATATCTGTATAATGAAATTAGAAATAAATGGAGGTTTTCCAGGTATTTTGCAGAGTTCAAAGCCATAAAAATAGAGTAAAAATGAGATTATTCTGATCATTTTAGCTTAACACATCATAAATAATTATAAATAATTATAAACCGACGTAGAATTTTAATTGGGATCATTAATATAAAAGCACCGATTAATTATATATTAACATATATTTAGTCACGTCCTTTTTTTTCCAGGGTAAAAGTGGGTCTTTCAGGGAGTTTTTACACTTAAAAAGCCATGAAAGTGGAATAAAATCAAAATTATATACATAATTATGCAAATGAAGGCCTCCGGCCAATTATTTCTACGTAAATATATTTATTTATTCATTTATGCAACGGGATTTGAGCAAATATAAATTAAATATATATATATATATAATATTTTTATTTATTTACTTATATCTATTATTTATATTCATTTATTTTTATTGATTGATTGATTGATCAAAGCATCCGACCAATTATTTCTACTTAAATATATTTATTTATTCGTTTATACACAGGGATTTGAGCAAATATAAATGATATATATATTTATTTAATATGTATATTATATGATATTTACATTTATTTACTTATTTTTATTATTTATTTTCGTTTATTTTTATTTATTGATTGATTGACGAAGGCCTCCGACCAATTATTTCTAGTTAAGTATATTTATTTGTTCATTTTTACAAAGGGATTTGAACAAATATAAATTATATATATATATAATATATATATAATTTTATTTATTTATTATTTTTATTATTTATATTAATTTATTTTCATTGATTGATTGATTGATGAAAGCCTCCGACCAATTATTTCTATGTAAATATATTTATTTATTCATTTTTACACAGGGATTTGATCAAATATAAATTATGTATATATTATAATTTATATATATATAAATTTATATATATATATATTATTTATATTTATTATAAGTACTTATTGGTATGTTTATATATAAATTATGTATATATATATAATTTATATTTATTATAAGTACTTATTGGTATGTTTATAAAATACATATTTATATAAGTAAAATACATATGAATAATATATTATTATTTTATATATTAATACAGATAACTATATAAACATATTGTATGTGGTCATATATACATATATTATGTGTTATTAATTTATATTATCTCATATATATATAAATATATATACTATTTATTTATATATTTTTCAGAGATGAGGATCCCTGAAAAGCTAGGTTCTCCGAGTATTTTGAGTTGTTCCAAGCAATAAAGCAAATTAACAAAATAAAATAAAATTTATTATGAAATAAAATCCATTTCAGTAATATTTTTTATATTTACATTATATGTATATTTATATATTTTGCAGAGATGAGGATCCCTGAAAATGTAGGTTTTTCCAAGTGCATTGAGGTGTTCAAAGCGGTAAAGCGAATTAATAAAATATAATAATAATATTTATTATAAAACAAACACATTTGACCCATGTTATGATCAAAGGCATGCATTTTTTTTGTATTTTTGTGGTGTTCAGAGCAATAAAGCAAATTAAGAAAACATAATGAAATTTATGATAAAATAATTCCATTTCACTAATATTTAGAATTTTTATATTATACATATTTTTATATATTTTTCAGAGATGAGGAATCCCTAAAAACGTAGGTCCTTCCAAGTACTTTGATGTGTTCAAAGCAATAAAAACAAAAATAATTATTATTTTAATTATTAACCAAATTTGATCAACATTATATAAATATATATTTTCTTTCATTTATTACTCATTCTTGAAAAAGTAGGTTTTCCCAACAACCTTTTGAACAGATCAAAGCCAAAAAAATTTAAATGATAGTAATTTTTACTCAAATAAAAGGAATTGACCAATTACATGATTATTAAGATTTATTTATTCATTCCTCAAAATTGTGAGAGTCACCATTTGAGGCCCCGCCCACTGCCTGTGATTGACAGCTGCACGCCCACCTCGGAGACTGAGGCCCCGCCCACCGCCTGTGACTGACAGCTGCACGCCCACCTCGGAGACTGAGGCCCCGCCCACTGCCCGTGACTGACAGCTGCACGCCCACCTCAGAGACTGAGGCCCCGCCCACAGCGCTGTGATTGACAGCTCTGAGCCCGCTGTGCCCCGCCCACTTTGTTGTGATTGACAGCTGCCTTGCCCCCTCAAAAGGCTGTGGCCCCGCCTACTTCACGTGATTGGCAGCTCATGCCCCCCCCAGGCCAGTGGCCCCGCCCACTTCCCTGTGATTGACAGCGCGGCCCACCCGAACCCTCGGATCCCGGTCAATCAATTAAATTGGAAATTAATTTATTTAAAAAAAATTAATTTATTAATTATCAGCTTAATTGATCCGATCAACGTAAATGGGATCCACTCATTCATTCATTCATGCATTCATTTACTCGTTCCTTGTAAAAAAAAATTTAAAAAAGTAAAAATTTAATTTTTTTTTGAAAAGAGAATTATTTATTATTTTTATTTTTTATTATTATTATATTATATTATATTATTATTTTATTTTTTATTTTTATTATTATTTATTATTTATTAGTTGATTTATTAGTTGATGGTGACATTCAATAATTAATGATCACAGTTAATTAAGTGGAGAATGAGTGACTGGTAACGAGGGGAGGGAGGCCACAATGATACACTCATTCATTCATTCGCTCATTCACTGTAATAAAATTTTAAAAAATAATAATTTAATTTTTTTAAAAAAGGAGAATTATTTATTATTATTAATTGATGGTGACTTTCAATAATTAATGATCAGAATTAATTAAGTGGTAATGATCAGTAATTATAAATAATTTACAAAGCTGATCAGTTACGAATGACTAATAAGGATGTTTAATAAATAATAACTAATTAAAAATTATTATAATAATATTATTATTATTATTATTAATCGCTAATGATGATTATTAATCACGAATGGCAGCACGGATCTACCCGATCCTTGGATAACGACCAATTAATTAACTTAAAAATCAATTTATTATTGTTTATCATTAATAACGTATATCGGGGAAAGAACAATGATCAATACATCTGAACGATCATGGAAAATGTTAATAAAAATTTTTAATTAAAAAATAATAATAGTAATAATTCTGAAGGACAAGAGAATTGAAAAGGATGATTAAAAATTAGCCAAAAAAAAAAACAACCAATGATGCAAAATAAAGGTGAATCCACTACGATGTATAATCAACAGTAATTTAACGATATATAATTATATAATAAATATATATAATTATATATAATATAATGTATTATATATATAAACATATATATAAAATATGATATATATAATTATTAATATATAAAATTATATATAATAAATATATATAACTATGAATAATAAATATACATAATTATATATAACTTTATATAAAATATATATATTTATATATAATTATATATAACATTGTATATTATATAAAAATATATATAATTATATACAATATTATATATAATATATATAATAAATATATGTAATTATGTATAATAAATATATATATCTATATATAATATTATATAATATTATATATTATATATAATTATATATAATAAATTTATATAATTATGTATAATAAATATATATAATTATATATAATATTATATATTATATATAGTTATGCATAATAAATATATATAATTATGTGTAATAATAATATATAATTATGTATAGTATATATAAACATATCATTATTATTATAATAAATATATACTGGTTATAATGTCAATATTTTGACCATAATCTTAAGGAAAATGATGCTGATGATCAATATTCATGACAAAATGAGAATGAGGTACGAGTGACGGTGAACAATTAATGGGCTTTTAATAATAATGTTAATTAATTATTAATTACACTAATTAGTTACGGCAATTAACCGCTAATCACGTACCGCCGATGAATGACCGTTTGTAAACGAACATGGACGGCGGGTTGACGGTGATTAAAAACCAACAATAATTTCATGATTATAATTAGTAATTAATTGATGACTATAATACGTTATTGATAGAAATGAAAAAACGACATAATTAATAATTAATGCGATAATAATCAACGATTGGATTAATAATCGATAATCAGGACTTATAAATAAGTAATAATTAAATTAATAAATAATAATCAGTACATAATAAATGCAACGGTAATTACTAACCAGATTAATAAATAATGATCAGCACATGATAAATGTAACAACAATTAATAATTAAATTAAAAAATGATCAGCACATGATAAATGCAATGATGATTAATAATTAGATTAATTAATAATAATGAGCACGTAATAAATGCAATAAGAAATAATAATTAATAATTAGATTAATAAGTAATAAAAGCAACATGATAAATACAGTAATAATTAATGATTAGATTAATAAATAATAATCAGCACATAATAAATGTAACAACAATTAATAATTAAATTAAATAAGGATCAGCACATAGTAAATGCAATCATGATTAATAATTAGATTAATTAATAATAAACAGCACATAATAAATGCAATGATGATTAATAATTAGATTAATAAATAATAATGAGCACATAATAAATGCAATAAGAAATAAGAATTAATAATTAGATTATAAGTAATAAAAGCAACATAATAAATACAGTAATAATTAATGATTAGATTAATAAATAATAATCAGCACATAATAAACGTAACAACAATTAATAATTAGATTAATAAATAATAATCAGCACATAATAAATGTAACAACAATTAATAATTAAATTAAATAATGATCAGCACATAGTAAATGCAATGATGATTAATAATTAGATTAATTAATAATAAACAGCACATAATAAATGCAATGATGATTAATAATTAGATTAATAAATAGTAATAATAAACACAATAAGAAATAATAATTAATAATTGGATTAATAAGTAATAATAGCAACATAATAAATATAATAATAATTAATGATTAGATTAATAAATAATAATCAGCACGTAATAAATACAACAATAATTAATAATTGAATCATAAGTCATAAACAGCACATAATAAATACAATGATAATTAATAATTAAATTACTATATAATAATAAACACATAATAAATACAACAATAATTAATCACTATATTCATAAATGATAATCGACACGTAATAAATATAATAACAATTAGTAATTGAATTAATAGGTAATAAATAGCACATAACATATACAATAATACTTAATTCTTAATAATTAAATTAATAAATAATGATTAGCACATAATAAATGCAACAATAATTAATAATTAGATTAATAAATAATAATTGGCACATAATAAATACGATAATAATTAATAATTGAATTAATAGGTAATAATCAGCACATAATAAATACAATAATAATTCATGATTAGATTAATAAATAATAATCAGCACATAAGAAATACAATAATAATTTACAATTGAATTAATAAATAATAATCAGCACCGAAAAAACACAACAATAATTAATAAACAGATTAATAAATAATAATCAGCACATAATAAATACGATAATAATTAATAATTGAATTAATAGGTATTAATCAGCACATAATAAATACAGTAATACTTAATTCTTTATAATTAGATTAATAAATAATAATCAGCACAGAATAAACGCAATAATTATTAACAATTAGACTAATAAGTAATAACCAGCGCATAATAAATACGATAATAATTAATAATTGAATTAATAGGTCATAATCAGCATATAATAAATACAATAATAATTAATTCCTAATAATTAAATTGATAAATAATCAGCACAGAATGAACGCAATTATAATTAATAATTGAATTAATAAATAATAAACAGCACATAATAAATGCAATAATACTTAATTCTTAATAATTAAATTGATAAATAATAGTCGGCACCGAAAAAATACAACAGTAATTCATAAACAGATTAATAAATAATAATCAGCACATAATAAATACAAGAATGATTAATAATTGAATTCATAGAAAATAAACAGCACGTAATAAAAACAATTATAATTAAAAATTAAATCACTATATAATAATAATCACACAATAAGTACAACAATTAATAATAACTGTTTTAATAAATAGTAATCGGCACGGAATAAATTCAACAATAATTAATAATCAGATTAATGAGTAATAACCGGTGCATAACAAATACGATAATAATTAATAATTGAATTAATAGGTATTAATCAGCACATAATAAATACAGTAATACTTAATTCCTAATAATTAAATTAATATGTAATAATCAGCACAGGATAAATGCAATAATAATTAATAATTAGATTAATAAGTAATAATCAGCACAAAATTAATACGATAATAATTAATAATTGAATTAATAGGTAATAATCAGCACATAATAAATACAATAATACTTAATTCCTAATAATTAAATTGATAAATAATAATCAGCACAGGATAAACGCAATAATAATTAATAATTAGATTAATAAATCATAATCAGCACCTAATAAATACGATAATACTTGATTCTTAATAATAAAATTAATAAATAATCATCAGCACCGAAAAAATACAATAATTAATAAACAGATTAATAAATAATAATCAGCACATAATAGATACAAGAATGATTAATAATTGAATTCACAGGTAATAAACAGCACGTAATAAACACAATTATAACTAATAATTAAATCACTATATAATAACAATCACATAATAAATACAACAATAATTAATAACTGTATTAATTGATAATAATCGGCACGGAATAAATTCAACAATAATTAATAATCAGATTAATAAGTAATAACCAGCGCATAATAAATACGATAATAATTAATAATTGAATTAATAGGTAATAATCAGCACATAAGAAATACAATAATACTTAATTCCTAATAATTAAATTAATAAATAATCATCAGCACCGAAAAAATACAACAATAATTAACAAACAGATTAATAAATAATAACCGGCACATAATAGATACAAGAATGATTAATAATTGAATTCATAGATAATAAACAGCACGTAATAAACACAATTATAATTAATAATTAAATCACTATACAAAAATAATCACATAATAAATACAACAATAATTAATAACTGTATTAATAGATGATGATCGGCACGGAATAAATTCAACAATAATTAATAATTAGATTAATGTGTAATAACCGGCGCATAACAAATACGATAATAATTAATAATTGAATTAATAGGTCATAATCAGCACATCATAAATACAGTAATACTTAATTCCTAATAATTAAATTAATATGTAATAATCAGCACAGGATAAACGCAATAATAATTAATAATTAGATTAATAAGTAATAACCAGCACAAAATAAATGCGATAATAATTAATAATTGAATTAACAGGTATTAATCAGCACATAAAAAATACAATAATACTTAATTCCTAATAATTAAATTGATAAATAATCAGCCCAGAATGAACGCAATGATAATTAATAATTGAATTAATAAATAATAAACAGCACATAATAAACGCAATTATAATTAATAATTGAGTTAATAGATAATAATCAGCACATCATAAATGCAATAATACTTGATTCTTAATAAGTAAATTAATAAATAATCGTCGGCACCGAAAAAAATACAACAATAATTAACAAACAGATTAATAAATAAAAATCAGCACATAATAGATACAATAATAATTAATTCCTAATAATTAAATTAATAAATAATAATCAGCACAGGATAAACGCGATAATTATTAATAATTAGATTAATAAATAATAATTGGCACATAATAAATACGATAATAATTAATAATTGAATTAATAGGTCATAATCAGCACATAATAAATACAACAATACTTAATTCCTAATAATTGAATTGATAAATAATCAGCCCAGAATGCACGCAATTATAATTAAAATTGAATTAATAAATAATAATCAGCACATCGTAAATGCAATAATACTTGATTCCTAATAATTAAATTAATAAATAATCATCGGCACCGAAAAAATACAACAATAATTCATAAACAGATTAATAAATAATAATCAGCACATAATAAATACAAGAATGATTAATAATTGAATTCACAGATAATAAACAGCACGTAATAAAAACAATTATAATTAATAATTAAATCACTATATAATAACAATCACATAATAAGTACAGCAATAATTAATAACTGTATTAATAGATGATAATCGGCACGGAATAAATTCAACAATAATTAATAATTAGATTAAAAAGCAATAACCGGCGCATAATAAATACGATGATAATTAATGATTAGATGAATAAATAATGATGAGCACCTAATTAATACATCAATAATTAATAGCCAAATTAATAAATAAACACGATAAATTCATGAGGGACACAAGAAAATAAATCCCTTAAATGGCGCGTTGAATAAAATAATTAAAAAGTCATTTATAAATATATATATTTTTAATTCTTATTATATATGCATATATATGTAAATACGTATATGATTTTTATTTTAATCTCCATTTTATATTTATATATATTCATTTATAAATATATACATATATTAATTTTTGTTATATATACATTTATATATAAAGATATATCTATGATATTTATATTTATTTTTATTTTATATATATTTATATTCATTTACAAATATATATTTTTTAGTTTTTATTATATATACATATATATGTAAATACGTATATGATTTTTATGTTAATCTCCATTTTATATTTATATATATTCATTTATAAATATATATATATATTAATTTTTGTTATGTATACATTTTTATATAAAGATATATATATGATATTTATATTTATTTTTATTTTATATACATTTATATTCATTTATAAATATATATTTTTTAGTTTTTATTATATATACATATATATGTAAATACGCATATGATTTTTATGTTAATCTCCATTTTATATTTATATATATTCATTTATAAATATATATATATTACTTTTTGTTATATATACATTTATATATAAAGATATATATATGATTTATTTTTATTTTATATATATTTATATTCATTTATAAATATATATTTTTTAGTTTTTATTATATATACATATATATGTAAATGCGTATATGATTTTTATTTTAATCTCCATTTTATATTTATATATATTCATTTATAAAAATATATATATATTAATTTTTGTTATATATGCATTTATGTATAAACATACACACTATTTTTATTTTATTTTATATCTATTTATATTCATTTACGAATATATATATATCGATTTTTATATAAATATATCATTTTAATTTTAATTTTAACTTCATATATATTTATATTTATTTATAAATATATATTTTTATTTTTATTTTATATATTTATATATATATATTATTTTGATTGTTCTCATATGTATTTATTTTGATATGTAAATACATAAATATTATTTAATTTTAGACGTACGCGCAGTTTTTATTATATTTACTACATTTACTCATTTTTATTTTTATTTTTGGGAATTTCGCCGTTTTATTCTCAGTCTGGTGAAATGATATAAACCACGTGACGGAAAGAAATGCAAATAATTCCCGGGTCGGTCAATAATGAAATCATAATTTACAAAAATATATAATAATAATAATTATTATTATTAATAATAATCATCATCATCAAATAATAATAAATCACCAAAAAAAAAAAAACACCATTTCACAGTTGGATGACGCATCAATCAGTGATTAAAAAAAAAACACCCCAAAAAGACGAGAAAAACTGAGATGAAATAAAACACAATAAATGGGATAAATAAGAAAATAATAATTATAATTTTTAATAAAAAAAAAATAGGAATATAGAAAAATAAATCACAAATCCTCCTGACCAAAAAAAATAAAGGAAGAAACAAATAAATAAATTCATGAAAATATAAACAAAATATAATAAAATAAAAATATAAAAAAGACGGAAAACGTACGGTGGTGAGAAACTGCGCGTATGTTTAAAATTAAATAATATTTATATATTTATATATCAAAATAAATACATATAAGAACAATGAAAATAAATAAAAATATATATATAAATATATGAAATAAAAATAAAAATATATATTTATAAATAAATATAAGTATATATAAAGTTAAAATTAAAATTAAAATGATATATTTATATAAAAACGGATATATATATATTCATAAGCGAATATAAATAAAAATAAAATAAAATAAAAATCGTGTGTATGTTTATATATAAATGTATATATAACAAAAATTAATATATCCATATTTATAAATGAATATATATAAATATAAAATGGAGATTAACATAAAAATCATATACATATTTACATATATATGTATATATAATAAAAATTTTAAAAATATACATTTATAAATGAATATAAATATATATAAAATAAAAATAAATATCATATATATATCTTTATATATAAATGTATATATAACAAAAATTAATATATATATTTATAAATGAATATATATAAATATAAAATAGAGATTAACATAAAAGTCATATACATATTTACATATATATGTATATATATAATAAAAATTTAAAAATATATATTTATAAATGAATATAAATATATATAAAATAAAAACAGATATAAATATCATAGATATACCTTTATATATAAATGTATATATAATAAAAATTAAAATATATTCATTTATTAATAAATATAAGTGTATATAAAATAAGAAAAATAAAAATCATATATATTTATATATAAAAATGTATAAAATAAAAATAAAAATATATAAGTATAAATATACACAAAAAATAAAAATAAAAATAAAAATAAAAGCAATAAAACAATGGATCAATAATTTGGGGGAAAAACAGGAAAAAATGGCTAAAAGACGGTGACACGTCCTCCCGAAAGGTGACAAATCCCCAAATAAATTAATAATAAATAATAATAATAATAAATAATCATTTTTTAAATATTTAATAATATTTTTTAAAAACAGAAAAATCCAAAATTAGGCAAAACGGTAAATCGGGAAGAAAAAAAAAAAACATATTAAATCTGAGCAAATCAGTCAATCTCCATCAAAAAAAAAATAAAATAAAATAAAATAAAATAAACGAATTTCCGATAGATCCCGGGGGGGAAAAAAAAATAATAATAATAATAATGATGACAAATGACGTAAATTGATCCCAAAAAAATTAAAAATAAAATGAAAATGACGTATTCAGGGAAGAAAAACGTGAAGCTGATAGGAGAAGGCGGAAATAAATTGAATAAAAACAAGAAATTAAATTAAAATATAAAAATACCTATATATGGTTATATTTATTTTTTTATATTATATATATTTTTATGTCTTATATAATACATTATATTTTATATCCCAATTTTACATAAATATATATTTTAGATATAAATATATATTTTGTTCCTATATTATGTCAGAAATATAAATGTATTTTTGATAGAAAAAAATTTCCTATAAATATAGATATAATATCTTTATATAAAATTATACATGAAGATATAAATATAATATATAAGATGCTAATGTAAAATTTTACATAAATACATATTTACACAAAATTTTATAGGAAAAATTTACATGTTTTGATCATGTATTCTGTCATAAATATAAATATATATATTTTATATCTAAAATTTTGTATAAAAATACATAATTATATTCAAAATATATTTCTTGTGAAATTTTATATATATAAATATATATTTATATATTATGTCATAAATAGAAATATATATTTTTTTATATATAAAATTTTGTTTAAAAATGTATATTTATATTTAAAACATATTTCTTATGAAATTTTATATATATAAATATATATATATTGATCATATATTCTGTCATAAATATAAATATGTATATTTTTACATATAAAATTTTGCTTAAAAATATATATTTATATTTAAAATATATTTTTAATAAAATTTTATACATATAAATATATATATGTTGATCATATATTCAGTCATAAATATAAATATGTATATATTTACATATAAAATTTTGTTTAAAAATATATATTTATATTTAAAATATATTTTTTAGTAAAATTTTATATATATAAATATATATATATTGATCATATATTCTGTCCTAAATATAAATATATATATTTTTACATATAAAATTTTGTTTAAAAATATATATTTATATTTAAATTATATTTTTTATAAAATTTTATATATATAAATATATATATGTTGATCATATATTCTGTCCTAAATATAAATATATATATTTTTATATATAAAATTTTTTTGAAAATACATATTTATATTTAAAAAATATTTTTAAATAATATTTTATATATATAAATATATATATATTGATCATATATTATGTCATAAATCTAAATATATATATTTTTATATATAAAATATGGTTTAAAAATATATACTTATATTTAAAATATATATATTTTTACAAAATTATATATATATATAAAAAATATATATATTTTGATCATATATTATGACATAAATATAAATACATATATTTTATGCATAAAAATGTTATAAATATATATTTTTTAAATAAATATATAAATATATATGTATATATATTTTTTTTTAAATAAAATCCATGAATAAAAGAACTGATAAATTATTTAAGGAAACGGGAAAAAAAAAATGGTGACAAATCCTCCCCGAATAAATTAATATTAATCACGCCTCAAAATATATCATTTTTTATTTTTTGGGGGAAAAAAACGATAATCACGCATTTCGACGATCGGCAGCGTCGCGTTGGCGCGAAATAAATGAATAAATCAAAAATCGTAAATTAAATAAGAGCCGTTAAATTTGAATTTTAATTTTAAATAAAAATCGCCCGTTGCCAAGGCAACAACCCAAAGGAGCCAATTCCGCGCGTTCCGCCGGTGGAAATCCTTCAAAAATAATCTATTTTTTTTTTTTTTTAATCCTCATGAATAAAAGAAGCGATAAATAATTTAAAGCGATTATTTTTTTATTTATATTAAAAAAAAAAAGGAACAAATTTAGTAAATGACAGGGACAGATCCCCCTGAAAGGTGACAAATCCTCCCCGGAATAATTTAATAATAATATTTAATAAAAATGTTAATAAAAATAATTTTTAAATTTAATTTTTTTCAATTTTTTTTTTTATTACAGAAAAAGACACGGTTGTCACGGGCGCGCATTAAATAGTCGGTGAGGAAATTAAATGAAAAAATAGATAAGTGATAAATAAATAGCAAAAATCATAAAATGACAAATTTTAATAAAATGAGACGAATGACGTGAAAAATAGAAAAATGAGAAATAAATGGAATTATAAATAAAGATAAACGCATCGATAAACGATGAATAAATAAAAGATAAATCGTAAAATGAGAAATTAGATATAATTAGACGAATGACGTGAAAACTAATAAATGAGAAATAAATGGAATTATAAATAAAAATAAACGATGAATAAATAAAAGATAAATCATAAAGTGACAAATTAAATAAAATTAGACGAGTGACATGAAAACTAAAAAATGAGAAATAAGTGGAATTATAAATAAAAATAAACACATTGAAAAATGATAAAAAACAGATAAATCATAAAATGACAAATTTAATAAAATTAGACGAATGACGTGAAAACTAAAAAATGAGATAAAAATGCAATTATTAACAAAAATGAATATATCCATATATGACAAAAAAATAACAGATAAATCATAAAATGAGAAATTAGATATAATTACATGAATGACATAAAAGCTAAAAAATGAGAAATAAATAGAATTATAAATAAAAATAAACACATCGATAAATGATAAAAAAGAGATAAATCATAAAATGACAAATTTAATAAAATGAGACGAATGACGTGAAAACTAAAAAATGAGAAATAAATGGAATTATAAATAAAGATAAACGCATCGATAAACGATGAATAAATAACAGATAAATCGAAAAATTACAAATTTAATATAATTACATGAATGACGTAAAAGCTAATAAATGAGAAATAAATAGAATTAGAAATAAAAACAAATACATCGATAAATGATAAACAAATATCAGATAAATCACAAAACGACAAATTTCATATAATTGGACGCACGACATAAACACCAATAAGTGAACAATAAATGGAATTATTAATAAAAACGGACACATCCATAAATAATAAATAAGAATAAATAATAAATAAATAATAAATAATAAATAAATAAATAAATAAGAATGATAAATAAAATAAATAAACAGAATTACAATAAATAATAAATAAAATTATTAATAAAAGTGAACACGTCCATAAATAATAAATAAGAATAAATAATAAATATATATTAAATAATTAATAAATAATAAATAAATAATAATAATAAATAAATAAGAATAATAAATAAAATAAATAAACAGAATTATAATAAATAATAAATAAAATTATAAATAAAAGTGAATACATCCATAAATAATAAATAAGATAAAACATAAAATGACAAATTTAATAAAATTAGATGAATTTCGTGAAGAATAATAAATAAAATAAATAAACGGAATTATAATAAATAATAAATAAAATTATCAATAAAAACGAACACATCCATAAATAATAAATAAGATGAAACATAAAATGACAAGTTTAATAAAATTAGACGAATTTCATGAAGGATAATAAATAAAATAAATAAACAGAATTATAATAAATAATAAATAATAAATAATAAAATTATCAATAAAAACGAACAATCCATAAATAATAAATAAGATGAAACATAAAATGACAAGTTTAATAAAATTAGACAAATTTCACGAAGAATAATAAATAAAATAAATAAACAGAATTATAATAAATAATAATAAATAAAATTATCAATAAAAACGAACACATCCATAAATAATAAATAAGATGAAACATAAAATGACAAGTTTAATAAAATTAGACGAATTTCATGAAGGATAATAAATAAAATAAATAAACAGAATTATAATAAATAATAAATAATAAATAATAAAATTATCAATAAAAACGAACAATCCATAAATAATAAATAAGATGAAACATAAAATGACAAGTTTAATAAAATTAGACAAATTTCACGAAGAATAATAAATAAAATAAATAAACAGAATTATAATAAATAATAATAAATAAAATTATCAATAAAAACGAACATATCCATAAATAATAAATAAATAACAGAAAAATCAAAAAATGACAAATTTAATAAAATTAGACGAATTTCGTGAAGAATAATAAAATAAAAAAATAAATAAACAGAAATATAATAAATAATAAATAATAAAATTATCAATAAAAGCGAACACATCCGTAAATAATAAATAAATAACAGAAAAAAATCATAAAATGACAAATTTACTAAAAACCAGGAGAATCACACGAAATCTAAAAAAAAGGAGAAATCAACCCAATTATAAATAAAAATAAATTAATCGGTGAACAGTAAATCATAAATATCGGAAATGCCATAAAATGACCCATTGAACAAAATCAGATGAATTTCATGAAAACCGCAGATAAAAATGAAACCATTAAATTAAAATTAAATAGTTTTTGAATTAAGAAAAAAAAATCGATACGCACAAAATTTCCAAAAAGTGCTTTTTTTTAACAAAAATAAAAACGGCGAATAAAAGAATTTATAAATAATTTACCAGAAAAAAAAAAAAGACAAAAACGATCGGTGACAAATCCTCCTGAAAATGAGAAAAATCCTCCTGGAATAAATTAATAATAATAATAATTATTATTTTTTATATATATATATTTTTTTTGGGGGGGGGAAAAAAGAGAAAAAGATACGATTATGATAAACGTGTTTTCACGCGCTGTGCCGGGATTTTATTTCGTTTTATTTTAATTTATTTCATTCTATTTTATTTTACTTTATTTTGTGTGTTTCATTTTATTTTATTTTACTTTATTTTATTTATTTCATTTTATTTTACTTTATTTAATTTATTCTATTTTATTTTATTTTACTTTATTTTGTGTATTTCATTTTATTTTATTTTACTTTATTTTATTTATTTCATTTTATTTTACTATATTTAATTTATTCTATTTTATTTTATTTTACTTTATTTTATGTATTTCATTTTATTTTACATTATTTTATTTATTTTATTTTACTTTATTTTATTTATTTCATTTTATTTTATTTTACTTTATTTTATTTATTTTATTTTATTTTACTTTATTTCATGTATTTCATTGCTTTTTATTTTATTTTATATTACTTTATTTAATTTATTCTATTTTATTTTATTTTATGTATTTCATTTTATTTTATTTTACATTATTTTATTTATTTTATTTTATTTTACTTTTTAATTTATTTCATTTTATTTTATTTTACTTTGTTTTATTTATTTTATTTTATTTTACTATATTTTATTTATTTCATTGCTTTTTATTTTATTTTATATTACTTTATTTAATTCATTCTATTATATTTTATTTTATGTATTTCATTTTATTTTATTTTACATTATTTTATTTATTTTATTTTACTTTATTTTATTCATTTCATTTTATTTTATTTTACTTTATTTTATTTATTTTATTTTATTTTACTGTATTTTATGTATTTCATTGCTTTTTGTTTTATTTTATATTACTTTATTTAATTTATTCTATTTTATTTTACTTTATTTTATGTATTTCATTTATTTTATTTTACATTATTTTATTTATTTTATTTCATTTTATTTTACTTTATTTTATTCATTTCATTTTATTTTATTTTACTTTATTTTATTTTATTTTACTATATTTTATGTATTTCATTGCTTTTTATTTTATTTTATATTACTTTATTTAATTTATTCTATTTTATTTTACTTTATTTTATGTATTTCATTTATTTTATTTTACATTATTTTATTTATTTTGTTTTATTTTATTTTACTTTATTTGATTCATTCTATTTTTTTTTATTTTATTTTACTTTATTTTATTTATTTCATTTCATTACATTTTACTTTATTTTATTTTACTTTATTTTATTATTTCATTTTATTTCATTATATTTCATCTTTGCCATTGATTGGCGTCTTCATTTAAATCCCTTTGTTTGTTTGTTTTTTTTTTTTAAATTTTTAATTTATTTTTAAATTTTTTAAAAAATTTTATTTTCACTTTCGTTTGTTTTTAAATTTTTACTAGCGTCTTCCGTGACTATCATTGATTCCCCTCGGTATTTTCAATTATTTTATTTATTTTTTTTTTAACGCGATGGGATAATCCCGGAAATTAAAATTAAAATTAAAATTATTTATTATTTATTATAATTCTGTTTATTTATTTTATTTATTATTCTTCATGAAATTAAATTAAATTAAGGGAAATTAAAGTCACGAACCCCCCGGCGTGGAGATTAAATCAAATTAAGCTGCGAAAATAAAATAAAAAGTGAATTTAAATGAAATCCAGGGTGAAATAAAAATGACAAAAAAAAAAAAATAGAGAAAAAAATGAAGAATTATAATTAAATAAAATGACCGCCCTGGGGACGCCTCTCGTTTGAATTAAAATGAAATAAGAGGGAATAAAAATAAAATAAATTAAATCAAAATGGAATAAAATGGAATAAAAATGAAATAAATTAAATCAAATAAATAAAATAAAATAAATTAAATAATAAATTAGATAATGAATAATAAATTAATAAATTAAAATAATAAATAATAAATTAAAATAAATTAAATTAAATAAAAATAATCAAACGTGTCAACCCCAAACCCCACCCCCATTTGAAAAAAAAACAGAAAAATTAAATTAAATTCATTTAAATTTTTTTTAAAAAAAGGGAAATAATATGAAATAATCAGCCTGGGACGCGTCGCCCTCCTGGCCGTGGTTTGAACACAAAGAAATGAAATAGAATTTAGTCTAATTTTATAAAAAAAAATATTGATAAATATGTTTAAAATGTGTTCACATAAATATAGATATGTTCATAAACATAAATATATAAATATATGTAAATGTAAACATATATTGAGATATAAACATATAAATATAAATATAAAATATAAAATAAAATATAAATATAAATATAAAAATATAAAATATAAAAATATAAAATAAAATATACATACGTAAACATATATAAATATAAAAATAAAATATAAAAATATAAAATATAAAATATAAAAATATAAAATATAAAAATATAAAATAAAGTATAAATATAAATATAAAATATAAAAATATAAAATAAAATATAAATTTAAATATAAAATATAAAAATATAAAATAAAATATACATACGTAAACATATATATAAATATAAATATAAAATATAAAAATATAAAATATAAAAATATAAAATAAAATATAAATATAAATATAAATATAAATATAAAATATAAAAATATAAAATAAAATATAAATATAAATATAAAATATAAAAATATAAAAATATAAAATAAAATATAAATATAAATATAAAATATAAAAATATACAATAAAATATACATACATAAACATTTATATAAATATAAATATAAAATATAAAAATATAAAATATAAAATATAAAAATATAAAATAAAATATAAATATAAATATAAAATATAAAAATAAAAAATAAAATATACATACATAAACATATATAGAAATATAAATATAAAATATAAAATAAAATATAAATATAAATATAAAATATAAAAATAAAAAATAAAATATAAATATAAACATAAAATATAAAAATATAAAATAAAATATACATACGTAAACATATAAATATAAATATAAATATAAATATAAATATAAATATAAATATAAATATAAATATAAATATAAATATAAATATAAATATAAATATAAATATAAATATAAATATAAATATAAATATAAATATAAAAAAGTAAAATAAAATAATATACGGAAATATAGATATATATATTTATATATATATATAAATACAAATAAATGTAAATATGAACATAAACGCATGAAATAAAATATAAAAATTATAAAATAAAATAAAAAAAATATATTAAAAATATATAAGAATAAATACATATAATAGAATTCAATGTAATTCTATACAAAATTTGTATATGAATATATATATTAATATCAACATCTCTTCCGGCTTATCTGAATAGAATAAAATGAAATAAAGTAAAATGAAATAAAATAAATTAATCGCCCTGGGACCCGAGCACCTCATCTGAATAAAATGAAATGAAATGAAATAAAATAAATAAAATAAAATAAAATACTCACCCTGGGACCTGTGCGCCATCTGGATCTCATCTGAATAAAATAAAATAGAATAAAATAAAATAAATTAAAATAGAATAACATAAAATAAAATAAAATAATGCAAAATAGGATATAAAATAATGTAAAATGGACTAAAATAATATAGAATAGAATAAAATAGAATATATTAAAATAATGTAAAACAGAATAAAATAAAATAAAGTAGAATAGAGTAAAATAAATTAAAATAAAAAAAATGAATTAATCACACTGGACCTCATCTGAATAAAATAAAATAAATTAAAATAGAATAACATAAAATAAAATAATGCAAAATAGGATATAAAATAATGTAAAATGGACTAAAATAATATAGAATAAAATAAAATAGAATATATTAAAATAATGTAAAACAGAATAAAATAAAATAAAATAAAATAAAATAAAATAGGATAAAATAAATTAAAATAAAAAAAATGAATTAATCACACTGGACCTCATCTGAATAAAATAAAATAAATTAAAATAGAATAACATAAAATAAAATAACATAAAGTAAAATAAAATAATGCAAAACAGGATATAAAATAATGTAAAATGGACTAAAATAATATAGAATAGAATAAAATAGAATATATTAAAATAATGTAAAACAGAATATAATAAAATAAAATAGAATAGAGTAAAATAAATTAAAATAAAAACAATGAGTTAATCACACTGGACCTCATGTGAATAAAATAAAATAAAATAAAGTTCTAATAAAATATAAAATAAAATCAGACAGAATAAAATAGAATAGAATAGAATAGAATAAAAAATTATAAAATAGAATAGAATAAATTAAAATGAAATGAAGTAAAATAAATAAATAAATAAATAAAATAATCTCCCTGGGCCACATCTGAATAAAATAAATTAAAATTAAGTTATAATAAAAAAATAATAAAATAAAATAAAATAAAATAAAAGACCCGCCCCTCCCCCAGGCGGTCGTTTGCATAAAGTTAAATTAAATTAAAATTAAATTAAATCAAAATTAGATGCGAAATAAAAAGGGGAAATAAAATAAGATATTCACACCGGGACGTGCCTCTTCTGGCTGATCTGAATGAAATAAAATATAATAATATAGAATAGAATAAAATAAAATAAAATGAAGTGGAATAAAATGAAATAAAATAAAATAATAAAATAATCACTCTGGGACCTGTGTCCCTCCTGGACCTCATTTGAATAAAATAGAATAGAATAGAATAAAATAAAATAAAATAAAATAAAATTGAATTAAATAGAATAAAATAAAATAAAATAAAATAAAATTGAATTAAATAGAATAAAATAAAATAAAATAAAATAAAATTGAATTAAATAGAATAAAATAAAATAATTATAGTAGGACCTGAGTACCTTCCGAACCTCATCGAAATAAAATAAAATAAAATAAAATAAAATTGAATTAAATAGAATAAAATAAAATAAAATAAAATAAAATTGAATTAAATAGAATAAAATAAAATAATTATAGTAGGACCTGAGCACCTTCCGAACCTCATCGAAATAAAATAAAATGAAATGAAATAACATGAAATAAAATTAATTAAAATGAAGTAAAATAGAATAAAATAAAATAAAATAATCACCCTGGACGTCGTCCGAATAAAAGAAAATAAAATGTAACAAAAATAAAAAAAAAAAAATATATATATATAATAACACTTCCAAATTAAAAATATACATATAATGAAAATAATATTTATAGTACATATAATAAAAAATACACAGGATAATATATACAAAATAATAAATATATATAATGTGAATAATATTTATAATACATATAATTAATACATAAAACCATAAATATATATATATACATAATAAAATAATGTTTATAATACATATAATAGGAAATATATATGACGTAATACAGAAAATAATCGATAGATTAATAAAAATAAAAAATATATATTAATGCATATATATTTATATATAACAAAAATAAAAATACGTAAAATATACGGATTTCGTTTAAAAAAAACACACTTCCCGTCCCCCGGGAAAATAAAATGTTTTCTATCGCCGAATTCATATAAAATAAGATAAAAATAACGTAAAGATGCGACGTTAAAAAAAAATAACAGAAAACGACGCTTCTTCAGAAAATTTCTCCTTTGTTTATTCATTTCCCCTAAATCCCTTTTTCCGGCCCCTCGAAATTGAACTGAAAATTAATAATTGATAAACATAAGAAAAAAAATAAATAAAAATAAACTTAATCTACGTCCTCCTGGACTCAGTCCTCCGGCCACATCGCTGGGTGCTGGACTTGGTTCTACACGGGGGAGAGGTGCTCGTTCAGGAGCAGAGTGGACGTCGGGGTGCTGGGCTCAGTCTCCCTGTCATCGCTGGGTGCTGGACTTGGTTCCACACGGGGGAGAGGTGCTCGTTCAGGAGCAGAGTGGACGTCGGGGTGCTGGACTCAGTCCTCCGGCCACATCGCAGGGTGCTGGACTTGGGTCCTCTCCAGGGAGGGGTGCTTGTTCAGGAGCAGAGTGGACGTCGGGGTGCTGGGCTCAGTCCTCCTGTCATCACTGGGTGCTGGACTTGGTTCCTCTCCAGGGAGGGGTGCTTGTTCAGGAGCAGAGTGGACGTCGGGGTGCTGGGCTCAGTCCTCCTGTCATCACTGGGGTGCTGGACTTGGTTCCACACAGGGAAAGGTGCTCATTCAGGAGCAGAGTGGACGTCGGGGTGCTGGGCTCAGTCTCCCTGTCATCACTGGGTGGTGGACTTGGTTCCACATGGGGGAGGGGTGCTCGTTCAGGAGCAGAGTGGACGTCGGGGTGCTGGGCTCAGTCCTCCTGCGACATCGCTGGGTGCTGGACTTGGTTCCACACGGGGGAAAGGTGCTCGTTCAGGAGCAGAGTGGACGTCGGGGTGCTGGGCTCAGTCCTCCTGCGACATCGCTGGGTGCTGGACTTGGTACCACACCGTGTAAAGGTGCTTGTTCAGGAGCAGAGTGGACATCGGGGTGCTGGGCTCTGTCCTTCTGTCATCGCTGGGTGCTGGACTTGGTTCCACACAGGGGAAAAGTGCTCGTTCAAGAGCAGAGTGGACGTCGGGGTAATGGGCTCAGTCCTCCACCTTCACCAGCCTCTGGGTGCTGGACTTAGTTCCACTTAGTGTCGGGGTGCTTGACTCAGTCCTCCTCCACTTCCAAAAAATACGGATTTTTTTCTTTTTAAACCCAAAAATGTTGATTTTTAAAACATTTTCCTTGAAAGCCGGCGACGTCCACGTGGAGAAGCCCTGGCCGGACATCAGAGTGGACACCAGGGTGCTGGTCTAAGTCTCCCAGCTTCATCATTGGGGTGCTGGTCTTGGTCCCAAGTAGGGGTGCTTGACTCAGTACTCTTTCACCTCTAAAAATAAGGTTGTTTTTTATCTTTTTGGACCCAAAATGGGGACGTTTTAAGAATCTTTTCTTGCTCACCTGCAATGTCCAGGTGGAGAGGCCCAGAGTGGACATTAGGGTGCTTGTCTCAGTCTTTCTCCACCTCCAAAAATAGAGCTTTTTTTAGTTTTGGAACCATTTACGTCATTGAGGTGCTGGACTTAGTCCCTCACGGGGCAGGGTGCTTGCCTCAGTCTCCCTGCACCTTCCAAAATGGGCTTTTTTCTTTGGTTTTGGACCCATGATCATCATTGAGGTGCTGGACTTAGTCCCACCCGGGGCAGGGTGCTTGCCTCAGTCTCCCTGCACCTTCCAAAATGGGCTTTTTTCTTTGGTTTTGGACCCATTTTCATCATTGAGGTGCTGGACTTAGTCCCACATGGGGCAGAGTGCTTGCCTCAATTTCCCTCCACCTCCAAAAATGGGCTTTTTCTTTGGTTTCAGACCCATTTTCGTTAGTATGGTGCTGGACTTAGTCCCACACGGGGCAGGGTGCTTGCCTCAGTCTCCCTCCGCCTCCAAAAATGGGCTTTTTTCTTTGGTTTTGGACCCATTTTCGTCATTGAGGTGCTGGACTTAGTCCCACATGGGGCAGAGTGCTTGCCTCAATTTCCCTCCACCTCCAAAAATGGGCTTTTTCTTTGGTTTCAGACCCATTTTCGTTAGTATGGTGCTGGACTTAGTCCCACACGGGGCAGGGTGCTTGCCTCAGTCTCCCTCCGCCTCCAAAAATGGGCTTTTTTCTTTGGTTTTGGACCCATTTTCGTCATTGAGGTGCTGGACTTAGTCCCACACGGGGCAGAGTGCTTGCCTCAATTTCCCTCCACCTCCAAAAATGGGCTTTTTCTTTGGTTTCAGACCCATTTTCGTTAGTGTGGTGCTGGACTTAGTCCCACACGGGGCAGAGTGCTTGCCTCAATTTCCCTCCACCTCCAAAAATGGGCTTTTTCTTTGGTTTTGGACCCATTTTCGTCATTGAGGTGCTGGACTTAGTGATCCATGCTCATCATTGAGGTACTGGACTTAGTCCCACACGGGGCAGGGTGCTTGCCTCAGTCTCCCTGCACCTTCCAAAATGGGCTTTTTTCTTTGGTTTTGGACCCATTTTCATCACTGAGGTGCTGGACTTAGTCCCTCACGGGGCAGGGTGCTTGCCTCAGTCTCCCTCCGCCTCCAAAAATGGGCTTTTTTCTTTGGTTTTGGACCTATTTTCGTCATTGAGGTGCTGGACTTAGTGATCCATGCTCATCATTGAGGTACTGGACTTAGTCCCACACGGGGCAGGGTGCTTGCCTCAGTCTCCCTCCACCTTGTGTTCAGAGCCTGCAAGGTCCCTGTGGAGAAGCCCAGAGTTGGACGTCGGGGTACTAGAACTTAGTCCTTCCTCATCTCCGGGGTGCTCGGCTCAGTCTCCCTTCATCATCACCGTCATCGGGGTGCTGCACTTAGTCCACCAGTGATGTCCATCATGATCCAAACCCTCTCGGTGCTAAACTTGGTTCCACTTCAAGGTGCTTTGCTCAGTCCTCCTCCACCTTTAAAAATGGTTGAATTTTAAAGTTTTTGACCCAAAATGGTGATTTTTTTATTTAAAAAATCTTATTCTCGGTAACGTCCACTGCGGAGAGGCCCCGAGCGTACCTCGGAGTGGACGCTGGGGTGCTGGCCTTGGTCCCCCACTCTCGACATTGGGGTGCTAGTCTCAGTCCTCCTTCCTCACCTCCGAGGTGCTGGACTTGGTTCTCCTCCCAGGTGCTTAACTGAGTACCCCGCTCTCGACATGGTGGTGCTGGACATGGTCCCGACCTGGGGTGCTTGCCTCGGTTTCCCATCGACTACAAAAACACGGACTAAGTTTTCAGTTTTTGACCCAAAACTGTGATTTTTCACACGTGGACAGTGGACATCAGGGTACTAGTCTCAGTCCTCCCTCCTCATCTCCAGGGTGCTGGACTTGGTTCCCCGTGGGGGTGCTTAACCGAGTCTCTCTGCACCTCCAAAACCAATAATTTATTTATTTTAAAACCCAAAATGATGGTTTTTTTCGGTTTTTTTTTCTTAAATCCGCGCCCTCCAGGTGGAGATTCCCGGCGTGGACACCGGGGTGCTGTGCTCAGTCCTCCATCCCCATCGTCATCATCACGGTGCTGGACTTGGTTCCCCTTCCAGGTGTTTAACCGAGTCTCCCTGCACTTCCAAAAATAATTTATTTATTTTAAAACCCAAAATGATGGGTTTTTTTGGGTTTTTTTTTCTTAAATCCGCGCCCTCCAGGTGGAGATTCCCGGCGTGGACACCGGGGTGCTGTGCTCAGTCCTCCATGCCCATCGTCATCATCACGGTGCTGGACTTTGTCACACGACGAGGTGCTTGCCTCAGTCCTCCTCCAACTCCAGATTTATATATTTTTTCGAGATTTTTCGCCATAATGCTGGGTTTTTTCCTTTAAAAAAAAAAAGAGCGTTTTGGTTTCACGCGTGCCGAGGCGCCGAGCGGACACCGGGGTGCTGGACTCGGTCTCCCCTCGGTCTTCGTCATCGTCGTCCGGGTGCTGGACTCAGTTCCCCTCGGGTGCTGGACTCGGTCTTCCCCCCTCGGTCTTCGTCATCATCGTCTAGGTGCTGGACCCAGTTCCCCTCGGGTGCTGAACTAAGTCCTCCGGCGTCTCCATGACGACCAGGCGCGTGATTCGGTGAAAACGTAGAAATCGTGAATAAAAAGATTTTACTTTTTCTTCCCGTTTTATAAACTTAGTTTTTCTATCTTGACCAAATCGGTCTTATTTCGTGGTATTTTTTTTTTTTTTTTATTTAATTGATTCTCACTTTTTAACCCCAATGGCTTCACCTTATTTTATTTATTTCTCATTTTTTTTTAATTTTTATTTTTCACGTTTCCTTTATCATATTTTATTTCCGTTTTATTATTCTCCATTTTCATGTCTTTTTATTTATGTATATTTCGTACGTGTTGCGTTTTGCCTTTTCTGGGGATAATTCGTGTATTTTTTTTTATACGTTCATTTTTTTTTATATATTTTTTAAATTTTTCTTTATTTTTCACATTTACTTTATTACATTTATTATATTATATTTTCTTTTTTCATTTTATTATTTTCGTTTATGCATTTTATTTTATTGTTTTTTATTTTTATTTTTTTTAAATGCATTTTGTTTTATTGTTTTTTATTATTTTCTTGTCTTTTGTTTTAATGCATTTTGTTTTATTGTTTTTTATTTTCATGTCTTTTTTCATATGCATTTTATTTTATTGTTTTTTATTTTCATGCCTTTTTCTATGTGCATTTTATTTCATTGTTTTTTATTTTCATGTCTTTTATTAAATGCATTTTACTTTATTGTTTTTTATTTTCTTGTCTTTTTTAAAATGCATTTTTTTATTGTTTTTTATTTTCATGTCTTTTTTCAAATGCATTTTATTTTATTGTTTTTTTTCCATGTCTTTTTTTAATGCATTTTGTTTTATTGTTTTTTATTTTCATGTCTTTTTTTAATGCATTTTATTTTATTGTTTTTTATTTTCGTGTCTTTTTTTATGCATTTTTTTATTGTTTTTTATTTTCATGTCTTTTTTCATATGCATTTTATTTTATTGTTTTTTATTTTCATGCCTTTTTTTATGTGCATTTTATTTCATTGTTTTTTATTTTCTTGTCTTTTTTTTATTGCATTTTATTTTATTGTTTTTTTTCATGTCTTTTTTTAATGCATTTTGTTTTATTGTTTTTTATTTTCTTGTCTTTTTTTAAATGCATTTTATTTTATTGTTTTTTATTATTTTCTTGTCTTTTTTAAAATGCATTTTTTTATTGTTTTTTATTTTCATGTCTTTTTTCAAATGCATTTTATTTCATTGTTTTTTATTTTCATGTCTTTTTTAAGTGCATTTTATTTCATTGTTTTTTATTTTCGTGTCTTTTTTCATATGCATTTTATTTTATCTTTTATTCTGATCACGTTCATTTTTTTTTTTAATTTTCAGGTTCACTTTATTGTTTCATTTTCATATCTTTCTACACATATATATATATTTTTTTTTATTTATATATTTTAATATATAATATATTTATAATATATAAAAATGATAATAATATATTTATAATATATATAAATGATAATAATATATTTATATATATTATATTATTATATAATATATTTATATTTATATTATATTATTATATAATAATAATATATTTATATATATTTTATTTTATTTTATATATAATATAAATATATTTTTTTTTATGTATTTCGCTTTATCTTTTTCGACTACAACTGGTGTGTTTTATTTACACGCTCATTTTCTTTTTTTTACCGCATTTTATTTTATTTTATTTTCAATTTATTACTTTCGTTCCCATTTATTCCTGATTCCATGTGCCTCACTTTTCCCTGCGACCAGATCGCATTTCAATTTCCACGTTTGCTTCGTTTATATTTTATTTTCATCTTGTTATTTTTTGCTTATTTTCACACGTTCTTATTTATATATATATATATATTTTATACGTATTTCACTTCCCCTTTGACGTTCCTTTTTTTAATTTTCACTTTTACTTTATCATATTTTATTTTATTTCACCTTCATCATATACATTTTTAATGTTTTCTACTGTTATTTCTCTTGGTTATTTTTTCTTTATTTCGCTTTGATTTATTTCACCTTATTTTGTTTTATTTCACCTTATTTTGTTTTATTTTACTTTGTTTTATCTTACTTTATTTTATCTCACTGTACTCTTTATTTTACTTTATTTCACTTCACTTTTTATCTCATTTTCCTTTATTTTATTTTATTTCACTTTATTTTTATTTGATTTCACTTTATGTTACTTTATTTCACTTTATTTTATTTTATTTCGCTTTATGTTACTTTATTTCACTTTAATTTATTTCACTTTATTTTATTTTATTTCACTTTATGTTACTTTATTTCACTTTAATTTATTTCACTTTGTTTTATTTTATTTCGCTTTATGTTATTTTATTTCACTTTAATTTATTTCACTTTATTTTATTTTATTTCGCTTTATGTTATTTTATTTCAGTTTAATTTATTTCACTTTATTTTACTTTATTTCGCTTTATGTCATTTTATTTCACTTTAATTTATTTCACTTTATTTCATTTTATTTCGCTTTATGTCATTTTATTTCACTTTAATTTATTTCACTTTGTTTTATTTTATTTCGCTTTATGTTATTTTATTTCACTTCATTTTACTTCACTTTATTTCATTTTATTTTGTTTCACTTTACTCTTTATTCAACTTTATTCTATTTTATTTCACTTTGTTTCATTTGATTTTATTTCGCTTTTTACTTCATTTCGTCGCACTTCGTTTATTTATTTATTTTTTTCTATCTCACTTTATTCCGTCTTATTTTTGGTTGCGTTTCCCGTTACTTCGGGGAGACGGGGCGCACGTGCTTGCGATTACGGGGTGTCGGGGGGTCGCCACGCGGTTCCCATTATCCGCGCGACAATTACGTTTTTCGTTCCCCGTCATTCTCCAATTTAACCAATTTTGGGTTTTTTTTTTTTTTTTTTTTTTTTTGTCGTTATTTCCCCCAATTTCCGTCGGCGTCGATCAACGTCGCCGTCTCATCCTTTTGGATTTTTTTAATTTATTTATTTATTTTTTTTTGGTAAAATGGTTTTTTTTTGTTTTTTTTTTTTCCCCTCTATTTTGGGATTTGAAAAATATTACTTGTTTTCTGCATTTTTGTGGGTTTTTTTGTTTTTTTTTTTTTTTGCAAATAGTAAAAATAACTAGAAAAACACCAAAAACCTAAAATTTCTTCCCCTCTTGAGATGAAAAACTTATTTATCTTAAAGCATATTATATTATATTATATGTATTATTTATATATGTATATGTATATATTTTTTTATCTTTATTTTTATATATACAAAGGAAACAGTTATTTTTATAAACACGTGAAGATGGAAATAGTCTTTTTTTGTTCAACAATAAGATTTTTTGTGACAGAAAAACATAGAATTCCAAAAATTGAGAAACACAGAGCTTTAAAAAACAAAAACAAAAAAAAAAAAACATGAAATTGGGTCCTTTTACGTACATGATGTTTTTCCGCTAGAACTTCGAGATAAGGATGATTTTTTATAAGAATAAATGACGAATAAATTTAAACAAAATCCAAATAAAAAGCATCTGGAGTTAATTCCATCCAATCTTTATACACAGGAATGAATAAAAACACCCTGGAAGAGAAAAAAAAAAAAAAAAGAAGAAGAAAAGAAATGTAAATTTACCAAAAAACGGCGGGAAAAAGGTAAAAAAAAAAAAAAAATCCGACGAAAAGAATTACGCGAAATAGCAGAAATTAACAGGAAAAAAAAAAAAGCCACGAAAGGGAAGATAAGTGATAAAATCATCAAAATTAAAATGGTAACGACTGGCAAACGGGGTAAATTCCGGCAAAAAAAGAGACAGTTGACGCCGAAAAAAAATTTTTGGAAAAATAAACCTGGAATAAATAAATAAATAAATAAATAAATACTGGAATAAGTGACGAATAATAAAAATCATGAAGAAAATAAGATGAACCATGAAGATGATGAGATCGTTGATAAACAACAATGAAACAACTTAAACATTCGTACACGTTAAGTAACTGATAAGGAAAGAAAATAATAATGATTATAATAATCATGGAAAACGTTAATAAAAATTTTAAAAAGTTAAAAATAAATAAGGCTGTCAATCATCCACCAAGCCCCGCCCCCAGGTGACGTACTTCCGGCCGCAGGCTCCGCCCACAAACAGCACTTCCTACCGGATGTGGACCAGGAGGTGGGGTTGGGTGTCAATCATGCTCTAAGCCCCGCCCCCTACCCGCAATGTACTTCCTGGGGCACAGAGATGGGGAACCGGAAGTGGGAGTGGGACCGGAAGTGGGCGTGGCTGTCAATCAACGCTCTGGTCCCGCCCACTCAGAGGCTGACTTCCTCCCAGCAGAGGCAGGTGACGTGAGCACAGGAAGTGGGCGTGGCTGTCAATCAACACTCTAGTCCCGCCCACTCAGACGCTGACTTCCTCCCGGCAGGGGCAGGTGACGTGAGCACAGGAAGTGGGCGTGGCTGTCAATCAACACTCTAGTCCCGCCCACTCAGACGCTGACTTCCTCCCGGCAGGGGCAGGTGACGTGAGCACAGGAAGTGGGCGTGGCTGTCAATCAACACTCTAGTCCCGCCCACTCAGAGACTGACTTCCTCCCTGCAGAGGCAGGTGACGTGAGCACAGGAAGTGGGCGTGGCTGTCAATCAACACTCTAGTCCCGCCCACTCAGACACTGACTTCCTCCCAGCAGGGGCAGGTGACGTGAGCACAGGAAGTGGGCGTGCCTGTCAATCAACACTCAGGTCCCGCCCACTCAGAGACTGACTTCCTCCCGGCAGAGGCAGGTGACATGGGCACAGGAAGTGGGCGTGGCTGTCAATCAACACTGAGGTCCCGCCCACTCAGACACTGACATCCCCCCGGCAGGGGCAGGTAACATGGGCACAGGAAGTGGGCGTGGCTGTCAATCAACACTCAGGTCCCGCCCACTCAGAGACTGACTTCCTCCAGGCAGGGGCAGGTGACGTGAGCACAGGAAGTGGGGGTGGCTGTCAATCAACACTCAGGTCCCGCCCACTCAGAGGCTGACTTCCTCCCGGCAGAGGCAGGTGACGTGAGCGCAGGAAGTGGACGTGGCTGTCAATCAACACTCAGGTCCCGCCCACTCAGACACTGACTTCCTCCCAGCAGAGGCAGGTGACGTGAGCACAGGAAGTGGGCGTGGCTGTCAATCAACACTCAGGTCCCGCCCACTCAGAGACTGACTTCCTCCCAGCAGGGGCAGGTGACATGAGCACAGGAAGTGGGCGTGGCTGTCAATCAGCACTCTAGTCCCGCCCACTCAGAGACTGACTTCCTCCCAGCAGCAACTGCATTGGAAACAGGAAGTGGGTGCAGCTGTCAATCACCCGTAAGCCCCGCCCCATCATTAATACACTTCTCACAGTGCCTGTGAGGGGAACCGGAAGTGGGGACATCTGTCAATCAACACCAAAGCCCCGCCCCAGTGAGGCAACTTCCTCCAACCTTGATGTCCTGCTCCCACCTGTCAATCAACCCCTAAGTCCCACCTCCCAGCATGGGAAACAGGAAGTGGGCACGTATGTCAATCAACAGCCAAGCTCCGCCCAGTGCTGCACGCCCGCCCGTCAACCTCGGAGTCCCGCCCTCTGCCGACGCACTTCCTGTCCAGAGGAAAATGCAGAGAGGGAACAGGAAGTGGGCCTGTCCGTCTATCAGGAAGGAGCAGCTGTCAATCAAGACCCTAGTCCCGCCCAGACGGGCCACAAGCTGAAAGCTGCCACCTGTCAATCAAACCTGAGGTCCCGCCTCCCGGTGACACACTTCCCCTCTGCCCAACCGGGCCAAGCGTCAACTGCCTTGGAAACAGGAAGCGGGTGCGGCTGTCAATCAACTCCAAAGTCCCGCCTCCATGGGGGTTGGAAAGGAGACGTCCTCATTTGAATATTCATGAGTAAGGGATGTATGCGGATAGGGACTCGTTTGCATATTCAAATAAGACGGGCCAAGGGCTCATAAAAAGTCCAACTGGGCAGGGACGGCGGGGCGCCTGTTTGCATGTTCGCCTCATTTGCATATTCACCACTCCTCATTAGCATATGTAAATGCCTCAGTATGCAGATGAGGCTAACGAGGCGCTCATCAATCAGCGGAGTCTGAACACTCAGGCATTCAGACGCTCATTTGCATGCAAGCCAGAAAGCCCCGCCCACAACCGGAACCGGAAGTGAGGGGCCCTGAACAGGAAGTGACGCCATTAGGAGCCCGAAAGTTCCGGAGGGAGGAAGTTAGGGACCGGAAGTGACGTCCCCGGCGACCGGAAGTGACGTCGCCGGCTACAGGAAGTGGGCATAAAGACTGCCCCCAAAGGAGCCCAGGAAACCGGAAGAGGTGTCCAGGGACCGGAAGTGACGTCGCCGAGGACAGGAAGTGTAGTGGAGGGCGGCCCCAGGCCTGCCTTGTTGACAGGAGGGCGTGTCCGGGGGCCGGAAGTGACGTCACGGTGGACCGGAAGTGGGGGAGAGGGCTGCCCCAAGAGAGCCTCGGCGACAGGAAGGGGTGTCCAGGGACAGGAAGTGACGTCACCTGCAACCGGAAGTGGGGGAGAGGCCAGTATCTAAAGAGCCTTGGAGACAGAATGGTGTATCCAGGGACCGGAAGTAGAGGAGGAGCCGCTCCAATAGAGCTATGGCGATGGGAGGGCGTGTCCAGGGACCGGAAGTGACGTCCAACCGGAAGTGGGGGTGAGGGCTGCCCCATGAGAGCCTTGGCGACAGGAAGGGGTGTCCAGGGACAGGAAGTGACATCACCACACCCGGAAGTGGGGGTGAGGGCTGCCCCATGAGAGCCTTGGCGACAGGAAGGGGTGTCCAGGGACAGGAAGTGACGTCACCACACCCGGAAGTGGGGGTGAGGGCTGCCCCCAAGGAGCCTTGGCGACAGGAAGGGGTGACCAGGGATGGGAAGTGATGTCACCACAGCCGGAAGTGGGGGAGAGGGCTGCCCCAAGGCAGCCTTGGGTGACAGGGAGGGCTGACCAGGGACAGGAAGTGATGTCACCACACCCGGAAGTGGGGGTGAGGGCTGCCCCAAGGCAGCCTTGGGTGACATGGAGGGCTGACCAGGGACAGGAAGTGACGTCACCTGCAACCGGAAGTGGGGGTGAGGGCTGCCCCATGAGAGCCTCGGCGACAGGAAGGGGTGTCCAGGGACAGGAAGTGATGTCGCCTACCACGGGAAGCAGAGGAGGGGTGCTCCAATAGGGCGGTGGCGTCGCGAGGGCGTGTCCACGGACAGGAAGTGACGTCACCAGCAACCGGAAGTGGGGGTGAGGGCTGCCCCATGAGAGCCATGGCAACGGGAGGGCGTGTCCGGGGACAGGAAGTGACGTCATCTGAGACCGGAAGTGGGGGTGAGGGCTGCCCCAAGGCAGCCTTGGGTGACAGGGAGGGCTGACCAGGGACAGGAAGTGACGTCACCTGCAACCGGAAGTGGGGGTGAGGCCTGCCCCATGAGAGCCTCAACGACAGGAAGGGGTGTCCAGGGACAGGAAGTGACGTCACCAGCAACCGGAAATGGAAGTTTCTTCCTTCCTGGGCTGACGCAAACCGGTCCTTGGCATCCGATCATTTCTGTTTCCTAAATTATTAATATTCATTGGACGACAATTATCTTATTATTATCATAAGAAGTGTGACGATGACTAAAGCCCATCATTGCTATTTTGGTGAGAGCAACAAAAATTATAATCACTATTTTGGAAGGCCACAATAAAAACCGTGCGATTGTCGATAAAATCATGACTGGGGGCTGATGTCGCCTGAAAACAGTGTTGTTTTCTTAAAACTAATTAACTAATTAACTTTTATTTTAAAGCCCTTAAGTTTTTTTAAAATTTTTATTAGCGTTTTCCATGATTATATTAAAAAAAAAAATTCCCTCCCAAAATAAATAAACGGTATTTTGGGGAAAAAATAGTAATAACAATAAGAGTCGGGATGAGAACGAGTTGTCGTCTTATTTTTAAATCTTTTATTCACATTTTCTTTCTTTTCACTTTTTTTTTTTGGCAACGCCATAAAAGCACTTTTCCAATGTGTGCAGAAAACCTGCATTTTTTTATAGTTTTGTTTTTTTTTAAAAATCAATATATTTGGGGAAAAATAATTCCATTTCATTATTATTGATCATTAAAAATCAACACTGTGATAATAAATACAACTGTTATTATCATTAATCACTATTATTACTACTAGTATTTATTATCACATCCACGGTAATAACGCGCTGACTTTATAAAATAATCACCTGATGATAACAAAATAACGGTAATCTGGTTATTTTCATATTCATCGAATAACAACAATTTAAGAAATTTAAAACAAAAGTTAACCGGCTAATTGATTTTAAGAAATAATAAAATCGATAACATTATCATTGCACTGTGCGATAAAGGGTGATCGTCGTTACCGTGGCGATGACGGCAAAAAAAAAAAAAAAAAAAAGTTATTTTCCAGGTGATGATGCGGAAAAAAAAAAAAAAATCAATATTGCCATCCCTACGGTTTTTCTATTTCTTAGCATTTTTTTAAGTGGATTGTGATGATGACGATCACGTGAGACCGATCCTTAGAATATTAATAATCATAAAAATAATTAGAGTGAAAGTAAAATAATGACTTGAACTCTCACTCTGTTCTTCACTCCCCGGTCGTCATGGAGACCACAGAAATAAAAAAATGACGATAAAAATTATAATAAGAATAAATAAATAAATAAATAAATAAATAAATAAAAATAAAAATAAATAAAAAAAGAAATTAGAAAAAAAAACAAAACAAAAAAAGGAAAAAAAAAGGGAAAAAAAAATTGAAAAAAAAAATTATAATAAAATAATAATACCAACAGCAATAGTAATAATAATAATAATAATAAAATAATGACTAGAAGTCTCGGCTCCCGTCTCCGCTCCCCGGTCGTCATGGCGACCGCAGCCATATATAATAATAATAAATAAAATAATAATAATAATAATAAAATTACGACAGCTCCCCTCCTCCGCTCCCCGGTCGTCATAGCGACCACAGCCATAAATAATAATAATAATAAATAAAATAATAATAATAATAATAATAATAATAATAAAATGATGACAGCTCCCCTCCTCCGCTGCCCAGTCGTCATAGCAACCACAGCCATAAATAATAATAATAAATAAAATAATAATAAATAATAATAATAATAATAAAATTACGACAGCTACCCCTCTCCATCCCCTGGTCGTCATAGCGACCACAGCCATAAATAACAATAAAAAATATGATATAATAATAATAATAAAATGACGACATTTCCCTTCTCCGCTCCCCGGTCGTCATGCCGACCACAGCCATAAATAATAATAATAATAAATAAAATAATAATAATAATAATAATAAAATTACGACAGCTCCCATCTCCGCTCCCCGGTCGTCATGGCGACCGCAGCCATAAATAATAATAATCAATAAAATAATAATAATAATAATAAAATTACGACAACTCCCGTCTCCGCTCCCCGGTTGTCATGGCGACCACAGCCATAAATAATAATAATAAATAAAATAATAATAATAATAATAAAATTACGACAGCTCCCCTCCTCCGCTCCCCGGTCGTCATGGCGACCACAGCCATAAATAATAATAATAAATAAAATAATAATAATAATAAAATTACGACAGATCCCCCTTCTCCGCTCCCTGGTCGTCATGGCGACCACAGCCATAAATAACAATAAAAAATCTGATAAAATAATAATAATAATAATAATAATAATAAAATTACGACAGCTCCCGTCTCCGCTCACCGGTCGTCATGGCGACCACAGCCATAAATAATAATAATAAATAAAATAATAATAGTAATAATAATAATAAAATTACGACAGCTCCCCCTCTCCGCTCCCCAGTCGTCATAGCGACCACAGCCATAAATAACAATAATAAATAAAATAATAATAATAATAATAATAATAATAAAATGACGACAGCTCCCCTCCTCCGCTCCCCGGTCGTCATGGCGACCACAGCCATAAATAATAATAATAAATAAAATAATAATAATAATAAAATTACGACAGATCCCCCTTCTCCGCTCCCTGGTCGTCATGGCGACCACAGCCATAAATAATAATAATAAATAAAATAATAATAATAATAATAATAATAAAATGACGACAGCTCCCGTCTCCGCTCCCCGGTCGTCATAGCGACCACAGCCATAAATAACAATAAAAAATGTGATAAAATAATAATAATAAAATTACGACAGCTCCCCTCTCCGCTCCCCGGTCGTCATGGCGACCGCAGCCATGAATAACAATAATAAATAAAATAATAATAATAATAATAATAAAATGACGACAGCTCCCCTCCTCCGCCCCCCGGTCGTCATAGCGACCACAGCCATAAATAATAATAATAAATAAAATAATAATAATAATAATAATAAAATTACGACAGCTCCCGTCTCCGCTCCCCGGTCGTCATAGCGACCACAGCCATAAATAACAATAATAAATAAAATAATAATAATAATAATAATAAAATTACGACAGCTCCCGTCTCCGCTCCCCGGTCGTCATGGCGACCACAGCCATAAATAATAATAATAAATAAAATAATAATAATAATAAAATTACGACAGATCCCCCTTCTCCGCTCCCTGGTCGTCATGGCGACCACAGCCATAAATAATAATAATAAATAAAATAATAATAATAATAATAATAATAATAAAATTACGACAGCTACCCCTCTCCATCCCCTGGTCGTCATAGCGACCACAGCCATAAATAACAATAAAAAATATGATATAATAATTATAATAAAATGACGACATTTCCCTTCTCCGCTCCCCGGTCGTCATGGCGACCACGGCCATTCATAATAACTTAAATGCTGGTGAAATTTGACCATCCCCTTTCTCTCTGTTTTTGCTCTCGTTTTTGCCTTTCTTTCCTTTTTTTTCCCGAAAATTTTTTTTTTTATTTTTAAATTTATTCATCATCTTTTCTTTTTTTTTTTTTCTCCTTTTTTTTTATTTTTTAACGTCTACGTCTCACCCGGGAAAATCAATCGGGGCGGGGGTGGGGGAGGGGCTGGGAAGCGCGGTGGGGGAGGGGGAGTTGGGGTGGGGGAGGGGCGGGGGAGGGGAGGCGGAAATGGGGGAAATTCCTGGCTTTTTGGATCCTTCCCCTCCCTGATTTCTTTTCCTCTGTGGCCGCCCGGCGAGGTGTGGGGGAGGGGGAGCGAGCCCCGGAACCTTCCGGAACCTTCCGGAACCTTCCGGAACCTTCCATGGACGCTTCATTTTTTTTTTAATTTTATTTAAAATTTATTTTATTTTAAGCTTCCAGAACCTTCCACGGGCCCTTAATGTTTATTTTATTTTATTTTATTTTATTTTATTTTATTTTTATTTTTTTATTTTAATCCTCCAGAACCTTCCATCGGCGTCTCATGTTTTTGTTTTTTTTTTTTTGATTTTATTTAAATTTTATTTTATTTCAGCCTTCCGGAACCTTCCGTGGGCGCTTGATTGTTATTTTTTTATTTTTATTTTATTTAAATTTTATTTTATTTTAAGCTTCCAGAACCTTCCACGGGCCCTTAATGTTTATTTTATTTTATTTTATTTTATTTTATTTTATTTTATTTTTATTTTTATTTTAATCCTCCAGAACCTTCCATCGGCGTCTCATGTTTTTGTTTTGTTTTTTTAAATTTTATTTAAATTTTATTTTATTTCAGCCTTCCGGAACCTTCCGTGGGCGCTTGATTGTCATTTTTTTTTTTATTTTATGTAAATTTTATTTTGTTATTTTTTTTTTTAATTTTATTTAAATTTTATTCTCTCTTCACCATCCGGAAACTTCCGTGGGCGCATGATTTTTTTTTTTTATTTTAATTTAAAATTTTATTTAAATTGTATTTTATTTCAACCTTCCGGAACCTTCCGTGGGCGCTTTGCCTAATGTTTCTCTATTTTGTCTAAATTTCATTTTATTTCATTTTTATTTCGATTTTTTTATCACTTACTTTATCAACTTTTTTTTAATTTGTTTTATTTTTTTTATTTTTATTTTTTTTTTTTAACGTAATTCTCCTTTTTCCTGTGCACCGGTTTTACTTTTGGGTTAATTTTGCCCGTTTTTACTGTTTAATCGTTTTATTTCATCGTTTTTTTATTTTTATTTTTATTTTTTTTGGCATCTAATGTTGCGACGGGTTTAATTCTCTTCGTGGTTTTTATAATTTTCTTTTTTTTTAACCAGATTTCTGTTTTTTTTTTTTTTCAGTTCGTATTTTTGGTGTTTCAGACGATTATTTATTTCATCATTTAACTGTTTTTTATCGTTTTTATTTCAGATTGTAATTTATTTTTTTTTTCACATTTTTACCGTTTAATCTTAGGACGGGTTTTATTTTGTCGTTTTTATTTCAGATTATTATTAATTTTTTTCACATTTTTACCGTTTAATCTTATGACTGTTTTTTTTATCGTTTTTATTTCAGATTATAATTTATTTTATTCACATTTTTACCGTTTAACCTTATGACGGGTTTTATTTTATCATTTTTATTTCAGATTGTTATTAATTTTATTCACATTTTTATCATTTAACTGTTTTTTTATCGTTTTTATTTCAGATTATAATTTATTTTATTCACATTTTTATCACTTAACTGTTTTTTTATTGTTTTTATTTCAGATTATAATTTTTTTTTCACATTTTTACCGTTTAATCTTACGACGGGTTTTATTTTATCGTTTTTATTTCAGATTGTTATTAACTTTATGGATGTTTTTACTGTTTCTATGACAACGGGTTTTATTTTATCGTTTTTATTTCAGATTATTATTCATTTTATTCACATTTTTATCACTTAACTGTTTTTTTATCGTTTTTATTTCAGATTATAATTTATTTTTTTTCACATTTTTACCGTTTAATCTTACGACGGGTTTTATTTTGTCGTTTTTATTTCAGATTGTTATTAATTTTATGGATGTTTTTACTGTTTCTATGACAACGGGTTTTGTTTCCGTGTTTTTATTTCAGAATATTCATTTTATTCACATTTTTAACAGTTTAATATTATAATGGTTTTATTTTATCATTTTTATTTCAGATTATTATTAATTTTATTCACATTTTTACCGTTTAATCTTATGACGGGTTTTATTTTGTCGTTTTTATTTCAGATTGTTATTAATTTTATGGATATTTTTACTGTTTCTATGACAACGGGTTTTGTTTTCCTGTTTTTATTTCAGATTATTCATTTTATTCAGATTTTTAATTTTTTAATATTCTAATGGTTTTATTTTATCGTTTTTATTTCAGATTGTTATTAATTTATGGGTGTTTTTACTGTTTCTATGACAACGGGTTTTGTTTTCCTGTTTCTATTTCAGATTATTCATTTTATTCACATTTTTTCTGTTTAATCTTATGACGGGTTTTATTTTCTCGTTTTTATTTCAGATTATTATTAATTTTATTCACATTTTTATCATTTAACTGTTTTTTATCGTTTTTATTTCAGATTATAATTTATTTTATTCACATTTTTACCGTTTAATCTTATGACGGGTTTTATTTTATCGTTTTTATTTCAGATTATTATTAATTTTATTCACATTTTTATCGTTTAACTGTTTTTTTATCGTTTTTATTTCAGATTATAATTTATTTTTTTCACATTTTTACCGTTTAATCTTACGACGGGTTTTATTTTATCGTTTTTATTTCAGATTGTTATTAATTTTATGGATGTTTTTACTGTTTCTATGACAACGGGTTTTGTTTTCCTGTTTTTATTTCAGAATATTCATTTTATTCACATTTTTAATTTTTTAATATTATAATGGTTTTATTTTATCGTTTTTATTTCAGATTATTATTAATTTTATTCACATTTTTATCGTTTAACTGTTTTTTATCGTTTTTATTTCAGATTATTATTAATTTTATTCACATTTTTATCACTTAACTGTTTTTTTATCGTTTTTATTTCAGATTATTATTAATTTTTTTCACATTTTTACTGTTTAATCTTAGGACGGGTTTTATTTTGTCGTTTTTATTTCAGATTATTATTAATTTTATTCACATTTTTAACGGTTTAATCTTATGATGGGTTTTATTTTATCGTTTTTATTTCAGATGATTATTATTAATTTTATTCACATTTTTATCGTTTAATCTTATGACTGTTTTTTTATCGTTTTTATTTCAGATTATTATTAATTTTTTTCACATTTTTACCGTTTAATCTTACGACGGGTTTTATTTTCCCATTTTTATTTCAGATTATTTTTTTTTTATTCACATTTTCACTGTCTAATCTTACGATGGGTTTTGTTTTAATCATTTTCTTATTTTTTTTTTTTTAGGGGAAAATCTGATAAACCAGTCATATTTTAATTTTTTTTTAATTTAACAATTTGAATATCGTTTGGCAAAATGACACACTAATTATTCAAATGTGCTATTTTCTCCCACCGCTTAAAATAATTCCAAAAATATCATAAAAATATAATACACTTAAAATGGCTTAAAATAGTTCTAAAAACATAAAAATATTATGCCCTAAAATGTGTTTTATTTTATCGTTTTTATTCCAGATTATTATTCACGTTTTCACTTCCGACGGCCGTTTATTTTATTCACGTTTTTTTGACACTCGAATTATTTTTCCCTCAAGATATTGTTTTATTTTACCTAAAAAAAAAAATTATTTTTTTAAAAAAAGGGGAGTTTTATTTTTAGGAATAAATGATTAAAAAAATAATAATAATTTAAAACACAGAGCGAACGTCCATAAAAATAAAAATAAAAAATTAATCTTTTCCCCAACAGTCGCTGTTATTTTATTTTATTTTTTTTTTTTTTGCCCAAAATTTGTGTTTTTTCACTTAAAACAAATTGCGGTGTTTTTTTTTTTTTTTTTTAAATAAAAGCAAATTGTTCAGCTGTTTCTTATTTCCTTTAAAAAAAAAAGATTGAAAAATACCAAAAAACATCTGGTTTTCATCCCAACACTTAAAATGACTTTTCCCAAAATATTCATTTTTAGTACTTAGAATAAATGGTGGTTTTTTTTTCCCTCAGAACAAATTGTTCAGCTGTTTTTACTGCTTGAAAAAAAAAAACTAATTAAGAAAAGGTGGAAAAAAAAAACCCAAAAATCCACCACATCTGGTTTTCATCCCAACACTTATTACTTTTCCCAAAATACCGTTTTTTTTAAAAAAAAAAAATGGTGATTTTTTTTTTTTTAAAGAAGAAATCGTTAAACTGTTTCTTGCTTCGAAAAAATAACTTTTTTTTATAAGTCAGAAACTAATACTTCCCGACACTTATTATTTTTTTCCCCAATAATTGTGGTGGTTTTTTTTTTGAAAAAATATTAAAAATGGATTTTTTTGTAAGAAAAAAAATTGTTCAGCTGTTCTTGTTGCCAAAAAATATTAAAAAGAGAGAAAATGTGAATAATAGATAAAATTGAAATTAAAAAAAAAAAACAAAAAACCCCAACGCATCTGGTTTTCATCCCCACAGCGACTTTTTCCCCAAAAATAGTTTTTTTTAACCTTAAAAAACTTATGTTTTCTTTGAACAACCTGTTCAGCTATTCTTATTGATTTAACCAAAAAAAAAAAAAATTAAAATTAAAAAAAAAGGAAAAAAAATGAATAAAAATTAAAATAAACCACATCTGACTCTCGTCTCAACAGTTATTATTTTTTTTCCCAAATTATTGCTTTTTTTAAAAAAAAAAAATTAAAAAATACTTTAATAAAACAAATTGTTAAGCTGTTTTTATGGAAAAAAAAAAAGGGGATTAAAATTATTAAGAAAAGAAAAAAAAAAACAAAACATCAGCAGATCTGGTTTGAATCCCAACACTTATTATATGGATTTTCCCCAAAAAATGTGTTTTTTAATTAAAAAAAAAATGGAGTTTTTAATTAAAAAAATTTTTTTTCCGCCTGTTTTTATTGCTTTACAAATAAAAGTGAGAAAATGTGAATTAAAAAAATTTAAAAAAAAAAGGCTCTCGCTACAAAACTTACCAGTTTTTTCCGAAAATGTTGGTTTTTTAACTTTAAAAAAAAAATGGGAGTTTTATTTAATTATTTACTGTTTAGAACAAATCGTGACGCTATGGCTCGGAAATAAAAAAATAAAATAAAATTGAATTTTTAAAAAAAATAACTACTTCACAACACTTGTTATTTTTTCCCAAATATATTGTTTTTTTAAAAAAAAAAAAAACTATAAAAAAATGCAGTTTTTCTGCACACATTGGAAAAGTTTTTTTTATGCCAAAAAAAAGTGAAAAGAAAGAAAATATGAACAAAAAATTTAAAAATAAGACGAAAACTCGTTCTCCTCCCAACTCTTATTATTATTTTTATTTTTTTCCCAAAATTCAGTTTATTTTTAATTTTTTATTTAAAAATAAGGAATTTTAACTTTTAGAACAAATTGAGAATTTAGAAAAATGTGAATAAAAAAAATTAAAAAAAAAAAAACACAGAAACTAAACAACTTTCTTGACAAAACTTGTCATTTTTTTTTTCCCCCAGAAAAAATAATTGGTCATTTTAACGTAAAAAATGGAATTATTGGCGTTTTTTTTTTAAATATTCTTGTTGCTCTGCAAGAAAAAAAAATTTTTTTTTAAGTGAAAAAACATTTATTTCAAAAATTATGTTTTTTCTCATCCCAGCACTTATAATTACTATTTTTTTTTTACCCACCGGAAAATATTGGTTTCTAAAATTTTTTTTTTTAAAAAAATGGGAGTTTTGGGTTTACAACAAATTGTGGAACTGATTAAAAAAATGAGAGAGAGACAGAGAGAGAGAAAAAAAACAAGTGTGAATAAATATTTTTTTTAAAAATTAAATTAAAAAATAAAATATAATAAAATCACACCTGCCTTCCTTCCCAACCGTTATTTTCTTTTAATTCTGAAAATACTGATTTTTGAAAAAAATTTTAAAAAATAGGGCTTTTAATTTCAGAATAAACCACTATATATATAAAAAAATATATATATAAATATATATATATTTAAATAATATATAATAAATATATATAATAATATGTAATATAATATATTAATAATATAATATGTTAATATAATATAATATAATAATATAATATATAATATATAATAAATATATATATATATTTAATTTAAATATTATATAGGTGCAATATTTAATTATATAATATTTACGTACAACATTTATTTATATAAATTATGTATATAGTGATTTATTCCGAAAATAAATACACTATTTTTTATTATATATATATTTATAAAATATTTACATATATATTTACATATAAATATAAATTTAAATATAAATAAATATATATTTATAAATATATATATTATATATTTAAGTATTTTTTATATGTGTTTATATTTAAATTTATAATTTATATATATATATATTTTTTTAAATTTATATTTATATTTACAAAACAGCCACACTGTGTACAGACGGGTCGTGATAAATATTTTTTTTTTTTCCCCAAAATGCTGTTTTCTTAACTTTAAAATACGGCGTTTTTGTTTTCAGAAAAATAACTTATATATATATATATAATATATATATATGTGCGTATTTTTAAAACAAATATGTTGACTTTTAGAGAAACAGCGGCCCTACTGTGCGCGGGCGCCTCGGCGTCGTTTCTGTCCAAAAAGGGGTTTTCTGAGCTAAAAGAATTAGAGGTTTTTGGTAACAAGTTGATACATGTATATTTATTTATATATTATATATATAGATATATAAATTATATATATTTATATTTATTATATAAATTATATATATTTATATTTATTCTATAAATTATACATATATATTTATTATATAAATTATATATATTTATATTTATTATATAAATTATATATATTTATATTTATTATATAAATTATACATATATATATTTATTATATAAATATAAATATATAAAAATATATAAATATATAAACTATATTAATTATACATATTTACATATATTTACACATATATTATATACGTGTATACGTATTTTCATATGTATTTTATTATATATCATATATATACCATATATAAATATATATTTATATAATAATGTATATATAATATAAAAATATATAAATTATATTAATTATATACAAATCTGTATATGTTTATGTATATTTACATATACATGATATGTATGTATGTATTTACATGTATGTCAATATATATTATATATAAATATATAGTTATATATATATTAATTTATATATAATATATATACATATATAGCATATATGCATATATGTATTTATATAAATATGTATTTATACATATATATATTTATGTATAAATATATATTTATATATATTTATACATTTATATATATTTATATATAAATATATATTTATATATACATTTAAATATATATTTATATATATATTTATAAAAACACATACATATAAATATATAATTATGTGTTTACAGAAATATATATCTAATATATCTAATATATAATATATCTAAATAAATATTTATTATTAATATATAATTAATATATGATTAATATATAATTATATATTATATATAATTACATATTATATACTAATTTATTATTAATATATAATTAATATATAATTAATATATAATATATAATTATAATTAATTATGTAACATAATTATAATTAATTATATATATCTAATATATCTAATATATAATATATCTAAAGAATTATTTATTATTAATATATAATTAATATATAATTACATATTATATATAATTATATATTATATTATAATTTATTATTAATATATAATTAAAATATAATTGATATATAATATCTAATTAATTATATAACATAATTATAATTAATTATATATATCTAATGTATCTAATATATATAATATATCCAAATAAATATTTATTATTAATATATAATTAATATATGATTAATATATAATTATATATTATATATAATTACATATTATATAATAATTTATTATTAATATATAATTAATATATAATATGTAATTATAATTAATTATATAACATAATTATAATTAATTATATATATCTAATGTATCTAATATATATTATATCTAAATAAATATTTAATATTAATATATAATAAATATATAATTACATATTATATAATTACATATTATAAATTATATTATAATTTATTATTAATATATAATTAATATATAATAAATATATAATATATAATTATAATTAATTATATAACATGATTATAATTAATTATATATATCTAATGTATCTAATATATATAATATATCTAAATAAATATTTATTATTAATATATAATAAATATATAATTAATATATAATTACATATAATATATAATTATATATTATAGATTATATTATAATTTATTATTAATATATAATTAATATATAATATATAATTATAATTAATTATTAGTATTAACATGTGTGTAATGCATACATATTAGATAATTATAATTATATATATAAGATGAGATAATTTATTACACATATACCATACATTACATACATATATATAATACACATATATATTGATATATTTTTTTAATATTGACACATTTTTTAATACCATTTACTTCGTATACGTAAATATAGACATTTTTTTTTTAAAAAAAAAAAGCAGCCACACTGTGTGCTTGGGGATCATCATCTTTATTTATTTATTTTTCCCCGAAAATACTGGTTTTTTTCACATTTTCACATACTTACGAAATTCACATTTTTGATATAAATATATTTACATACAATCCTGACAGTTTCCGTACTATAAATTTTATATGACGTAATATAAATATGTGATATAATAACACATGAATTATATACAATATGATATAAATTATATATAATATAACATAATATAAATTGTATATGACACGAATATTTACATCATGCATTTATAATATAATATAAATCACGCACCATATTTATATAATATAAATATTTATACAAATAAATATATAAATATGTATAATTCATACAATATATTATCTGTTTTTTCGCATTTTTGCATCGGGATGAAATTCAAATTATTTATGTTAATATATCTATATATAGTGTTAATAATTTTTGTAATATAAATTTTATATAATATAATATAAATATATAAGGTAATATGACATAAATTATATAATGTAATGTAAATTATATGTAATATAATATAAATTATATATAATATAAATTTTATTTAATATAATATAAATATATAAGATAATATGACTTAAATTATATAATGTAATATAAATTATATGTAATATAATATAAATTACATAAAATAATATAAATTTTACATAATATAGCATAATATAAATTAAATATAATGCAAATATTCATATAATTAATTTACAACATAATATAAATTATATAGAATACAATTTTTATATAATATGAATATTTATACAAATCAATATATAATATAAATCACATAGAGTATAAATTATCAATACTATAAATATTTTTAATCTATACAATATATTATCTATTTTTTCGCATTTTTACATACTTATGAAATTCAAATTTTTGATATATAAATACAATCCTAACAGTTTCCGTACTATAAATTTTATATGACGTAATATAAATATGTGATATAATAACACATGAATTATATACAATATGATATAAATTATATATAATATAACATTATATAAATTGTATGTAACACAAATATTTACATCATGCATTTATAATATAATATAAATCACGCACCATTTTTATATAATATGAATATTCATACAAATAGATAAATAATATAATATAAATTACATAGAGTATAAATTACGTATAATATAAATATTTTTAATGTATACAATATATTATCTGTTTTTTCGCATTTTTGCATCGTGATGATATTCAAATTATTTATCTTAATATATTTATGTATAATGTTAATAATATTTGAAATATAAATTTTATATAACATAATATAAATATATAAGGTAATATGACATAAATTATATAATGTAATGTAAATTATATGTAATATAATATAAATTATATATAATGTAATATAAATTTTATATAACATAATATAAATATATAAGGTAATATGACATAAATTATAAATTATATGTAATATAAATTATATACAATATAATATAAATTTTATATAACATAATATAAATTAAATATAACGCAAATATTTATATAATAAGTTTACAGCACAGTATAAATTACACAGAATACAATTTTTATATAATATGAATATTTATACAAATAAATATATAATACAATAAATATAAATGACAGAGTATAAATTATGCATAAAATAAATATCTATAATTTACACAATAAATTTTATGTTTTTTTCTGATTTTCATATGAAAAGAAAAAAAAAATCTATGCGCATGTCCATCTGTACGTCCCGCGTCTGTGCGTCCCGCCTTCATTCACTTCTTCACTCATTCATTCATTCACCCTCTGCTCCGAGTTCAAATCCCGCCTGGCCTTTCCCTCCCCTGGTCGGATTCGAACCCGCGTCCCCCCAGCCCGCGCCTCCTGCCTGAGCGTTTCGTTCGTTCGCCCCGGCACGCCGCCATTCATTCATTCCTTCGTTGCCCTCGGCGAATGTCGTATCATTCATTCTCCACTCATTCATTCATTCCCTCCGCTCATTCATTCACCGATGCCCCCCCTCCTAAGCTCCCCCCACCCGGGGCGTTTCATTCATTCCGTTGCATCATTCATTCATTCCCCAGAGCTGCTGCTGCATCACTCGTTCGCCCCTTCATTCATTCACTCAGTTATCCCTGCGCGCATTCATTCATTCACTCCTCTGAGCTGCTCCTGGGCGTTTCATTCATTCGTTCACACTTTCATTCTCGATTTCCTTCCTTCATTCGTTCATTTCCACCTGAGCCCTTCCTGACGGTTTCATTCATTCACGCCGTCATTCATTCATTCATTCATTCACCTGGGCTGTTGAGTGTTTCATTAATTCATTCATTCATTCTTTCTTTCCTTCCATCCTCCTTACGACTGTATCATTCATTCTCCCCTTCATTCATTCATGCAACTCCTGCTTCTTTCCTTCATTCATTCATTCTACTGAGCTCCCCCTGACTGTTTCATTCATTCACCCCTTCATTCATTCATGAAACTCCTGCTTCTTTCCTTCCTTCATTCATTCTCCTGAGCTCCCTGTTTCATTCATTAATCCATTCATTTAATTCATTCATTCATCACCCCTTCATTCATTCATGCAACTCCTGCTTCTTTCCTTCCTTCATTCATTCTCCTGAGCTCCTCCTGACTGTTTCATTCATTCATCCGTCCATTTAATTCATTCATTCATTCACCCCTTCATTCATTCATGCAAGTCCTACTTCTTTCATTCCTTCGCTCATTCATTCTCCTGAGCTCCCCCTGACTGTTTCATTCATTCATCCGTCCATTTAATTCATTCATTCACCCCTTCATTCATTCATGCAAGTCCTTTTTTCCTTCATTCATTCATTCTCCTAAGCTCCCTCTGCCTATTTCATTCATTCACCCCTTCATTCATTCATGCAACTCCTACTTCTTTCCTTTCTTCCTTCATTCTCCTGAGCTCCCCGTTTCATTCACCCCTTCAATCATTCATTCATTCATTCACCCCTTCATCCATTCATGCAACTCCTGATTCTTTCCTTCCTTCATTCATTAATTCTCCTGAGCTCCCCTGTTTCATTCATTCAACCATTCATTTAACTCATTCATTCATTCACCCCTTCATTCATTCATGCAACTCCTGCTTCTTTACTTCATTCATTCATTCATTCTCCTGAGTTCCCCGTTTCATTCATTCTCCCCTTCATACATTCATGCAACTCCTGATTCTTTCCTTCCTTCATTCATTAATTCTCCTGAGCTCCCCTGTTTCATTCATTCAACCATTCATTTAACTCATTCATTCATTCACCCCTTCATTCATTCATGCAACTCCTGCTTCTTTACTTCATTCATTCATTCATTCTCCTGAGCTCCCCTGTTTCATTCATTCAACCATTCATTTAACTCATTCATTCATTCACCACTTCATTCATTCATGCAACTCCTGCTTCTTTCCTTCCTTCACTCATTCATTCTCCTGAGCTCCCCCTGTTTCATTCTCCCCTTCATTCATTCATTCACCCCTTCATTCATTCATGCAACTCCTGCTTCTTTCCTTCCTTCCTTCCTTCATTCTCCTGAGCTTCCCGACTGTTTCATTCATTCTCCCCTTCATTCATTCATTCACCCCTTCATTCATTCATGCAACTCCTGCTTCTTTCCTTCCTTCACTCATTCATTCTCCTGAGCTCCCCCTGTTTCATTCTCCCCTTCATTCATTCATTCACCCCTTCATTCATTCATGCAACTCCTGCTTCTTTCCTTCCTTCCTTCCTTCATTCTCCTGAGCTCCCCCTGTTTCATTCTCCCCTTCATTCATTCATTCACCCCTTCATTCATTCATGCAACTCCTGCTTCTTTCCTTCCTTCCTTCCTTCATTCTCCTGAGCTCCCCGTTTCATTCATTCACCCCTTCAATCATTCATGCAACTCCTACTTCTTTCCTTCCTTCACTCATTCATTCTCCTGAGCTCCCCGTTTCATTCATTCCCCCGTTCATTTCATTCATTCACTCACCCCTTCATTCATTCATGCAACTCCTCCTTCTTTCCTTCCTTCACTCATTCATTCTCCTGAGCTCCCCGTTTCATTCATTCCCCCGTTCATTTCATTCATTCACTCACCCCTTCATTCATTCATGCAACTCCTCCTTCTTTCCTTCCTTCACTCATTCATTCTCCTGAGCTCCCCGTTTCATTCATTCCCCCGTTCATTTCACTCATTCACTCACCCCTCCATTCATTCATGCAACTCCTGCTTCTTTCCTTCCTTCACTCATTCATTCTCCTGAGCTCCCCCTGACTGTTTCATTCATTCTCCCCTTCATTTCGTTCATTCATTCATTCATTCATTCCTTCGTCATCCAGGATTTTTTTTTTTTTGTTTCTGTTTTTTTGGTTGGGTCCGCTCACAGTGACAGTCGTGGCCGTAATGAAAATGCAACAAAATGAATATTTTTAAAAAAAATCTCAAAATAACAAAATAAAGGAAATAGGAACAATATGAAATAAAGCGAACGCAAAATGACGACATTCAAAGAGGAACCACAAAAAAAAAACGGCAATAATGGGAAAAAAATCAATAATAAACTAATTGGATTAAATGAATAATATTCGAATAAGCACCACGTACGAAAAGAAAAAAAAAATAATATTAATTTAAAAAAAAAAAAACAACAACAACGAAATCCCTTGAAATTAATGAGGAAACTCTGGGAGGGAAAATTTTTTTTTTTATTTTTTTTTATAAATTTTTTTTTTAATAATTTTTAAATTTTTGTTAACATTTTATTTTATTTTTTTTTATTTTTAAATTTATTCACATTTTAAATCTGCGAAACACGACAAGGACCCGAAATGAACTCGGAACGAACCGAAACTACCGTTAAAAAAAAAAAAAAAAAAAGTGAGAGAAACGAAATCGCCGCAGAAAAACAGCATTCGGCTGATAAGCAAGTAAAATGGAAATAATTAAAAAATGAAAGGTAATAAAAAAAAAAAAGAGAAACCGCGAATGTCATCGGGGAACATGTTAAAAACAAAACAAAAAAAAAAGATGAAATGGTCAGAAAATGAGTAAAAAATAAATAAATAAATAAAATGAAAGAAATATAAGGAAAATGAAAAACGACCGGACGCCAAAACAACGTGAAATGATAAATATCAGAAATAATACGATAAATATTAGAAGAAAACAAAATAAGTAAAACAGATGCGATAAGAAAGAATGAAAATGACCAGAAAATAAACGCGAAAAGATACAAGGTAATAAAATGAAATAATTACATATATATAAAAAAAAAATGAATAAATATAATAGAAAATGAAACGACCACAAAAATGAAATAATTACATATATAAAAAAAAAACAAATAAATAAATATAATAGAAAATGAAACGACCACAAAAAATAATCGCCTGCCAACAGTAAACAAATTAAATTTAAAAAAAAAAAAAAAAGATTAAAAAAAAAGAAAGAAATCGCCCCGAAATTCACGGGGAAACGGAACAAACGCTACCATTTGAAAGAAAAAAGGGAAACTGCCGTAAAACGAATCTCAGAAAACGTGAAATGATGAAGAAATATTGCTGTGACGTCACACCGGAAATATATAATAAAAAAAAAAAATTAAAATTTCAGGGAAATCTCGGGGAAATTCAAACAGACGTGAACGGAAACCTTAATCTGTCTTTCAACAAAACATAATAAAACTGGAAGTTAACATACGATCATAAAATTCCAAAAAAAAAAAAACCCAAAAAAAAAAGAAATTAAAAAAAAACACGATTAATTAATAAAAAAAAAGAAAAAGGAAATCTCCCAAATAAAAATTAAGGTGATGGAACAAAAAATGAGATAAAATAATGATAAAAATAAAAATAATAACGTGAAAACATTCGCCGTGACTCAAAATAAAATTAAAATAATAATAATAAAAATAAAATAATAATAAAAATAATAATAACGTGAAAACATTTGCCGTTTCAAAATAAAAATAAAATAATAGTAATAAAAATAATAATAATAAAAATAATAATAATAACGTGAAAACATTTGCCGTGACTCAAAATAAAAATAAAATAATAATAAAAATAAAATAATAATGTGAAAACATTTGCCGTGTTTCAAAATAAAAATAAACTAACAATAAAAATAAAATAATAATAATAATAATAACAATAATAACGTGAAAACATTTGCCGTGACTGAAAATAAAAATAAAATAATAATAACGTGAAAACATTGGCCGTGACTCAAAATAAAAATAAAATAATAATAATAATAACGTGAAAACATTTGCCGTGTTTAAAAATAAAAATAAACTAATAATAAAAATAAAATAATAATAATAATAATAACAATAATAACGTGAAAACATTTGCCGTGACTCAAAATAAAAATAAAATAATAATAAAAATAAAATAATAAAAACAAAAATAATAATAATAACGTGAAAACATTTGCCGTGACTCAAAATAAAGAAAATAATAATAAAAATAATAATAACGTGGAAACATTGGCCGTGACTCAAAATAAAAATAAAACAATAATAAAAATAAAATAATAATAACGTGAAAACATTTGCCGTGTTTCAAAATAAAAATAAACTAATAATAAAAATAAAATAATAATAATGTGAAAACATTTGCCGTGACTCAAAATAAAAATAAAATAATAATAAAAATAAAATAATAAAAACAAAAATAATAATAATAACGTGAAAACATTTGCCGTGACTCAAAATAAAGAAAATAATAATAAAAATAATAATAACGTGGAAACATTGGCCGTGACTCAAAATAAAAATAAAACAATAATAAAAATAAAATAATAATAACGTGAAAACATTTGCCGTGTTTCAAAATAAAAATAAAATAATAATAAAAATAAAATAATAATGATAAAAATAATAATAATAATAACGTGAAAACATTTGCCATGATTCAAAATAAAAATAAAATAATAATAAAAATAAAATAATAATGATAAAAAAATAATAATAATAACGTGAAAACATTTGCTGTGACTCAAAATAAAAATAAAATAATAATAAAAATAAAATAATAATAATGTGAAAACATTTGCTGTGACTCAAAATAAAAATAAAATAATAATAAAAATAAAAATAATAATAATAACGTGAAAACATTTGCCGTGACTCAAAATAAAAATAAAATAATAATAAAAATAAAATAATAATGATAAAAATAATAATAATAATAACGTGAAAACATTTGCCGTGACTCAAAATAAAAATAAAATAATAATAAAAATAAAATAATAATAAAAATAAAAATAATAATAATAATAACGTGAAAACATTTGCCGAGATTCCGGCGTTTAAAACTTACTATTACCGAATCCATGAAAACTTAACGGAAATGGGCTGAATTTTACCCAAACCGCCTCTGGGAAAACGAAACGAAAAGGAAGTTTGGGGGGAAAAAAAATGAAAAAAGACAAAAAAAAAAAAAAAAAAAAAAACCATCAATAATAATAAAATTAAAATAAGAAAATTCACCATTCTGCATTTAAAATAACCGTCGCGGAGGGAGGGGGGAGGGGAGGGGAGAGAGAGAAAAGCGGCTACGGTGGCCGCGAAAGGCCAGAAAAACGCGCGCGCGCGAGAACGTCCCGCATTCGCTTGGCCGGCCGGCCACTGTCCCTACCCGCTTGCCGTAGCGCCCAACGGGCTGCGTGCGTGCGTGCGTGCGTGCGTGCGTGCGTGCGTACGTACGAGCGTGCGTGCGGTTCCCGCCCCCGAATGCCGTCCGACGCGTCCGTCTGTCCGTCCGGTGGGTCGGTCCGTCCATCCCAGAGAGCCGGCGGTCGCGCTGTTCCCCTCCCCCACCCCCGCCGACTTCCGGCGGCGCGGAGGTTGCCATGGCAACGAGCCTGCTTCCCCAGTGGGGGGGCGGGGGGGCGGGGTTTTTGGGGGAATAAAAAATGAATTAAATTAAATTAAATTAAATTAAAAAAATCGAGAACCGTCGGGGAGGGTGGGGGTAGGGGGGTGAAAGGCGTCTCAGGATTCGTTCATTCGCTCATTCATTCGTTCGCTGACTCATTCATTCGTTCGCTCATTCATTCGTTCGCTGACTCATTCATTCGTTCGCTCATTCATTCCTTCACCCTGGCTGAGGCTGGCGGGACCCGGAACATTTTCTGGGTCTTTTTTCGTTTTAAATAAAAATGTATATTTGCATATATAAAAAATATATATATATTTACATATGTAACGTAAATGTAAATTAAATATTATTTTTACCCCGTTTTCACCATTTTTCTGCTGTGTCTGTTTCTGCGGAGACATATATATATATATATTTTTTTTTTTTTTAATTTTTATTAACATTTTCCATGATTATAAAAAAAAAAAAATCCCATGGTAATTCCCTCCATTTTTTAAAATTTATTATTAATATTATTATTACGGCTGTTAAACTTTTATTTATTTTTAATTTATTTCTTTGTTTTTCTCTTTTTTTTTTTTTTTAGCCTGGGGGTTATTTTATTTGTTTTTTATTTTATTTATTTTTTATTTAATTAATTTATGTATTTCTTTTTTATTTTTATTTCTATTATTAGTATTAATTGGCTGATTCATTGTTTATTCTGATTTTTTTTTTTATTTTCTGTCGTCGTTGCCGTTTAGTATTTCGCTCGCTCATTCGTTCGGTCTTTATATATTTTGAATTTATTTTAAATATATTTAAATATGTTTTATATTTTGAATATATTTTAAACCTATTTTATATTTATTTTAAACATGCTTTATATATTTTAAATATATTTTATTTTTATTTTAAATATGTTTTATATATTTTAAATATATTTTATATTTATTTTAAATATGTTTTATATATTTTAAATATATTTTAAATATATTTTATTTTTATTTTAAATATGTTTTATATATTTTAAATATATTTTAAACATATTTTATATTTATTTTAAATATGTTTTATATATTTTAAATATATTTTAAACATATTTTATTTTTATTTTAAATATGTTTTATATATTTTAAATATATTTTAAACATATTTTGTATTTATTTTAAATATGTTTTATATATTTTAAATATATTTTATATTTATTTTAAATATGTTTTATATATTTTAAATATATTTTAAACATATTTTATATTTATTTTAAATACGTTTTATGTATTTTAAATATATTATTTTATATATTTCATTATTATGTCTTTCACTGGCCCACTGTTTATTTTAAATATATTTTATATTTATTTTAAATATATTTTAAATATTTTATTATTATGTCTTCCACTGTTTACTTTAATATATATGTATTTTTTACCATTATTGTTTCATCTGTAAAATTTTTTTCCACCCATTCCCGTGGCTTAATTCAATTCAATTTAATAACTTTTCTTTTATTCATTACGCGACTCGTTTCCCCCCCCCCCCGGGGGGTAGCTGGGAGGAGAAATCCGATTATGCAAATCGCGGGACGGCCTCTGCGAATATGCAAATCGGGGGATTTGCATACATTAGTGGAGGATTGTGGGCGGGTTTTTATTTTTTTTTGCATTAAATTTTATTTTGAATCTTGCTCAAATCCGTGAGCTCCGTGCCAATATTAATTTCCCTTCACCCCCAGAGGCAGGGACGGACGGACGGACGGACGGACGACATGGACAGACGGGGGTGATTCCGGAACGTTCTCGGTGAGGTGGGGAGGGCGGGGGGGGGGGTCTGGCGGGGGACTCTAACCACTGAGCTTCCCTGCGCCCCAGTGACCGATGGGGGAAGGGAGGCCGACCGGGTAGCCCAGTGGTGAGTGCAGCAGCTGTCAATCAACGCTCAGTCCCCGCCCTCCCCTAGGTCACTTCCTCCAGCCTGGGATCAAGCAGACGGGGAACGGGAAGTGGTGGCGGCTGTCAATCAGCACTCAAGCCCCGCCCCCAGGAGACCCACTTCCTGCAGGCAGGCTCCTCCTGGACGGGAAGTGTGGGTGCCTGTCAATCAGCGCACAGGGCCCGCCCACCTGGGATGACGCACTTCCTGTCTCTGGGCTCCGCCTCCTAGGCTTCCCGCCTCACAGCGCCCCCTGGTGGACCCGGAACAGGAAGTGGGGGCGGCTGTCAATCAGCGCACAGGGCCCGCCCACCTGGGATGACGCACTTCCTGTCTCTGGGCTCCGCCTCCTAGGCTTCCCTCCTCACAGCGCCCCCTGGTGGACTCGGAACAGGAAGTGTGGGCGGCTGTCAATCAGCGCACAGGGCCCGCCCACCTACGATGACGCACTTCCTGTCTCCTGGCTCCGCCTCCTAGGCTTCCCGCCTCACAGCGCCCCCGGTGGACTCGGAAATAGAAGTGGCGGCAGCTGTCAATCAGTGCTCAAGCCCCGCCCCCAGGCGACCCACTTCCTGCAGGCAGGCTCCCCCTGGACGGGAAGTGTGGGCGGCTGTCAATCAGCGCACAGGGCCCGCCCACCTGGGATGACGCACTTCCTGTCTCTGGGCTCCGCCTCCTGGGCTTCCCGCCTCACAGCGCCCCCTGGTGGACTCGGAACAGGAAGTGGCGGCGGCTGTCAATCAGCGCTCAAGCCCCGCCCCCAGGCGACCCACTTCCTGCAGGCAGGCTCCCCCTGGACGGGAAGTGTGGCCGGCCGTCAATCAGCGCACAGGGCCCGCCCACCTGGGATGACGCACTTCCTGTCTCTGGGCTCCGCCTCCTAGGCTTCCCGCCTCACAGCGCCCCCTGGTGGACTCGGAAAAGGAAGTGTGGGCGGCTGTCAATCAGCGCACAGGGCCCGCCCACCTGGGATGACGCACTTCCTGTCTCTGGGCTCCGCCTCCTAAGCTTCCCGCCTCACAGCGCCCCCTGGTGGACTCGGAACAGGAAGTGGCGGCGGCTGTCAATCAGCGCTCAAGCCCCGCCCCCGGAAGACCCACTTCCTGCAGGCAGGCTCCTCCTGGACGGGAAGTGTGGGTGCCTGTCAATCAGCGCACAGGGCCCGCCCACCTGGGATGACGCACTTCCTGTCTCTGGGCTCCGCCTCCTGGGCTTCCCGCCTCACAGCGCCCCCTGGTGGACTCGGAACCGGAAGTGGGGGCGGCTGTCAATCAGCGCTCAAGCCCCGCCCCCAGGCGACCCACTTCCTTCAGGCAGGCTCCCCTGGACGGGAAGTGTGGGCGGCTGTCAATCAGCGCACAGGGCCCGCCCACCTGGGATGACGCACTTCCTGTCTTTACCCTCCAGTATAAAGCGGAAGGAAGTGGGGCCGACTGTCAATCAATGAGGAAGTCCCGCCCGCAACGGCCACACTTCCTGTCTCTAGGGCTCACCCGCCGTTGTTTCCCCTCCTCCTTGCTGGGCTAGAAACAGGAAGTGGGGGTAGCTGTCAATCAACCTCAGACCCCGCCCTCCAGCAATGTACTTCCTCCAACCAGGAACGGGAAGTGGGCGCGGCTGTCAATCAAGGCGGACGTCCCGCCCCTCAGTGACACACTTCCTGGTCGGTCGCCGCTCACGCGCGGAAGTTCCCACCGCAGAGGAAGTGGGAGCGGCTGTCAATCAACCTCATGCCCCCGCCCACCTATGAGGGTCAAGTAGATAGGGAAACAGGAAGTGGGTGGCGGCTGTCAATCAACAGTGAAGTCCCACCCACCGCCTCGTGCGCCTTGACCCTCAGAAATTGGAAGCATGGGCGGCTGTCAATCAGCACACAACCCCGCCCATCCCGGACCCACTTCCGGTCTCCAGGAACTTCCTCCCACAGTCCCCACCACTGAATGACCCAGCTGGACACTGAATCAGATGTTGGGGTGGCTGTCAATCAACACTTAAGCCCCGCCCCTGTGATGTGGACTAGGAAGTGGGGCGGCTGTCAATCAACTCTTAAGCCCCGCCCCCTGGTGTTGGGGACTAGGAAGTGGGGCGGCTGTCAATCAACACTCAAGCCCCGCCCCCTTTGTTGGGGACCAGGAAGTTGGGGAGGCTGTCAATCAACACTCAAGCCCCACCCCCTGTGTTGGGGACTAGGAAGTGGGGCGCCTGTCAATCAGCTCTCAAGCCCCGCCCCTCAAGGACCCACTTCCTGTCTCCGGGCACCTCCCCTCCCACAGTCCCCACCACAGAATGACCCAGCTGGACACTGAAACGGAAGTTGGGGCGGCTGTCAATCAACACGTAAGCCCCGCCCCCTGGTCTTGGGGACTAGGAAGTGGGGCGGCTGTCAATCAACACTTAAGCCCGGCCCCCTGGTGAGGGGACTTTGGAGTGGGGCGGCTGTCAATCAACTCTTAAGCCCCGCCCCCTGGTGTTGGGGACTAGGAAGTTGGATGACTGTCAATCAACACTTAAGCCCCGCCCCCTGGTGTTGGGGACTAGGAAGTGGGGCGGCTGTCAATCAACACTTAAGCCCCGCCCCCTTATTGGGGACTAGGAAGTGGGGCGGCTGTCAATCAACACTTAAGCCCCGCCCCCTGGTGTTGGGACTAGGCAGTGGGGCGCCTGTCAATCAGCTCTCAAGCCCCGCCCCTCAAGGACCCACTTCCGGTCTCCGGGCCCCTCCCCTCCCACTGTCCCCACCACAGAATGACCCAGCTGGACACTGAAACGGAAGTTGGGGCGGCTGTCAATCAACACTTAAGCCCCGCCCCTGTGATGGGGACTAGGAAGTGGGGCGGCTGTCAATCAACAATCAAGCCCCGCCTCCTGGTGTTGAGGACTAGGAAGTGGGGCGTCTGTCAATCAACTCTTAAGCCCCTCCCCCTGGTGTTGGGGACTAGGAAGTTGGGTGACTGTCAATCAACACTTAAGCCCCGCCCCCTGGTGTTGGGGACTAGGAAGTGGGGCGGCTGTCAATCAACTCTTAAGCCCCGCCCCCTGGTGTTGGGGACTAGGAAGTTGGGGAGGCTGTCAATCAACTCTTAACCCCACCCCCTGGTGTTTGGGAGTTGGAAGTTGGGGCGTCTGTCAATCAACACGTAAGCCCCGCCCCCTGGTTTGGGGGACTGGGGAGTGGGGCGGCTGTCAACCAACACCTAAGCCACGCCCTCTGGTGTTGGGGACTAGGAAGTGGGGCGCCTGTCAATCAGCTCTCAAGCCCCGCCCCTCAAGGACCCACTTCCGGTCTCCTGGCCCCTCCCCTCCCACTGTCCCCACCACAGAATGACCCAGCTGGACACTGAAAGGGAAGTTGGGGCGGCTGTCAATCAACACGTAAGCCCCGCCCCCGTGTTTGGAACTAGGAAGTGGGGCGGCTGTCAATCAACACTTAAGCCCCGCCCCCTGGTGTTGGGGACTAGGAAGTGGGGCGGCTGTCAATCAACACTTAAGCCCCGCCCCCTGGTTTTGGGGACTAGGAAGTGGGGCGGCTGTCAATCAACACTTAAGCCCCGCCCCCTGGTGTTGGGGACTAGGAAGTGGGGCGGCTGTCAATCAACACTTAAGCCCCGCCCCCTGGTTTTGGGGACTAGGAAGTGGGGCGGCTGTCAATCAACACTTAAGCCCCGCCCCCTGGTTTTGGGGACTAGGAAGTGGGACGGCTGTCTATCAACTCTTAAGCCCCGCCCCCTGGTGTTGGGGACTAGGAAGTGGGGCGGCTGTCAATCAACACTTAAGCCCCGCCCCCTGGTTTTGGGGACTAGGAAGTGGGACGGCTGTCTATCAACTCTTAAGCCCCGCCCCCTGGTGTTGGGGACTAGGAAGTGGGGCGGCTGTCAATCAACTCTTAAGCCCCGCCCCCTGGTGTTGGGGACTAGGAAGTGGGGCGCCTGTCAATCAGCTCTCAAGCCCCGCCCCTCAAGGACCCACTTCCGGTCTCCTGGCCCCTCTCCTCCCACTGTCCCCACCACAGAATGACCCAGCTGGACACTGAAACGGAAGTTGGGGTGGCTGTCAATCACCACGTAAGCCCCGCCCCCTGGTGTTGGGGACTAGGAAGTGGGGCGGCTGTCAATCAACTCTTAAGCCCCGCCCCCTGGTGTTGGGGACTAGGAAGTGGGGTGCCTGTCAATCAGCTCTCAAGCCCCGCCCCTCACGCACCCACTTCCGGTCTCCGGGCCCCTCCCCTCCCACTGTCCCCACCACAGAATGACCCAGCTGGACACTGAAACGGAAGTTGGGGCGGCTGTCAATCAACACGTAAGCCCCGCCCCCGTGTTGGGGACTAGGAAGTGGGGCGGCTGTCAATCAACTCTGAAGCCCCGCCCCCTGGTGTTGAGGACTAGGAAGTGGGGCGGCTGTCAATCAACTCTGAAGCCCCGCCCCCTGGTGTTGAGGACTAGGAAGTGGGGCGGCTGTCAATCAACACTTAATCCCCGCCCCCTGGTGGGGAGTTGGAAGTTGGGGCGTCTGTCAATCAACACTCAAGCCCCGCCCCCTGGTGTTGGGGACTAGGAAGTTGGGGCGTCTGTCAATCAACACGTAAGCCCCGCCCCCTGGTGTTGGGGACTAGGGAGTGGGGTGGCTGTCAATCAACACTTAAGCCCCGCCCCCTCCCGTGATTTTGAATGGGAGTTGTGGGAGGCCGTCAATCAGCACTCAAGCCCCGCCCCTTCCTGTGAAACCACTTCCTCCCTCCGGGCTCCGCCTCTTAAAGGGCCCGCCTGGGCAGGGAGCGTGTGGGTGCGAATCGTGGAAAAATATTAATTTATTTTTTTTAATTTTATCAGTGACGATGAGTCGTTTGTTCATTTTCATTTGTGATTTTTATTGACTTATTTATAGCTCTGATTTTTATTCATTCATTCATTCATTCATTCGTTCAGTCATCATTTATTCTTATGTACGATTTTCACTTACTATTTATTTTCATTTATAATTTTTATTTATTATAGCATAGATTTTTATTCACTCGTTCATTCATTCATTTATTTTTATGTACGATGTCACCTGTAACATATTTTCATTCGTAGCTTTTATTTATTTATTTATAGCTGTGATTTTTATTCATTCATTCATTCATTCATTCATTCACTCATATTTACGTATGATTTCACCTGTAATATGTTTTCATCTATAATTTCTATTTATTTATTTATAGCTTCGATTTTTATTCATTCATCCGTTTATTAACCATTTGTTTTTATGCGTGATTTTTTATTATTTATTTTCACCTATATTTATTTATAACTTTGATTTTTATCCATTCATTCATTCATTCTATCATTTCTATTTATGTGCGATTTTTTCATTTATTTCTTATTTCCATTTGAGATATTTATTTATTTACTTACAGCTTTCATTTTTATTCATTCATTCATTCATTCATTCATTCATTTACTGTTATGTGTGATTTTTATGTATTTTATATTTTCATTCATAATTCCTTTTTATTCATTTGTTGATAACCTTGATTTTTATCCATTCATTCATTCATTCTATCATTTATTTCTAGGTGTGATGTTTCATTTATTATTTATTTCCATTTATATTTTTTATTTATTTATTTACAGCTTTGATTTTTATTCATTCATTCATTCACTGATCATTTATTTTTTATGCATGATTTTTTAATTTATTAATTATCATTAATAATTCTTATTTGTTTATTTATAGCCTTGATTTTTATCCATTCCTTCAGTCATTCACTTATTCTAATTATAATTTTTATATATTATATATATATTATATATTTTCATTTATAATTCTTATCCATTTATTTATAGCCTTGATTTTTACCCATCCATTCATTCATTCATTCATTCATTTACTTTTATGTATGATTTTAATCTATTATAAATGTTTTCATTTATACTTATTTTCTATTTCTTTATAGACTTGATTTTTATCCATTCATTCATTCATCCATTCATTCGTTCATTTTTATGCGTGACTTTATTTATTACATGTTTTCCTTTACGTTTTTTATTTATTTTTTCATATACCTTTGACTTTCATTCATTCATTCATTCATTCATTCCTATGTGTGATGTTTATCTATCATCTATTTTGATTTATTATACTTATTTATTTTCATGTAGCTTTGACATTCATTCATTCATTCATTCGTTTTTATGTGTGATTTTTGTCTATTACTTATTTTTACTTATTCATTATTTATTTTTATTCTGCGCTTTCCTTATTTTCGCCTCCCGTCCGCAGATTCATCACAAATGGGTGAAAAAAGAAAATAATAAAATAAAATAAAATAAAAAATAATAATAATAAAATAAAATAAAAATAAAATAAAAATAAAATAAAAATAAAATAAAATAATAATAATAAACAATAATAAACTTCAAAAACAAATAAATCATTAGAAAATAAAAAATAATTCGATTAAATACATTAAAATGTCAGCGATGGGCGCGGAAAGGCTGATTTTTTTTTTCTAAATTTCATTTTAATTTATTTATATAAATTTATACAGATGACGGACCAAAAAAAAAAAAACAAAACCACAAACCAAAAAATGGGGTGAAATGCACAGAAATAAGTGCAATAAAACAAAACAACGAAATACAAAAGCGGCGGAAAACTCGGTGCGCCGTAAGTACAGGAAATACGGTACCGCAAATACAGGAAATACGGTACCGCCGCTGCCTCGGATGAACGCAGCAAAAATGCAATAAAAGTGGAAATTTGGTTAAAAAAAAAAAAAAAGAAATGCAATAAAATGCAGCGAAATAATGCAATAAAAAGGATCGCCATGGCAACGGGACGGAATCGCGCATAAATGAAACGCAGTAAACCCAGCTCGCGATGCACCGAGGAAAAAATATAAGTAAATGAAAATAAAAATAAAAATAAAAATAAAAAATATATACATATACCTATATAAATAATATAATAATATAATATATAAGATAGAAATAAAATATCATACATAATAATACACAATACAATACAATATGCAATCAAATGCACAGGAAAAAATGAAAATAATAATAAAATAAATAAAATATATATGTATATATATATAAAAATAATATACATAATATAATATAATATATAAAAATATATACAGTATCACATATAATAATAAATAATACAATATAATATGCAATGAAATGAACAGGAAAAAATGAAAATAATAATAAAATAAATAAAATAAAATATATATGTATATATATATTAATAATATATATAATATAATATACTAATATAATATAATAATATAATATATAAAAATATATACAGTATCACATATAATAATAAATAATACAATGTAATATGCAATCAAATGCGCAGGAAAAAATGAAAATAATAATAAAATGAAATAAAAAAATAAAATATATATATATAAATAATATACATAATATAATATAATAATATAATATATAAAAATATATACAGTATCACATATAATAATAAATAATAGAATATAATATGCAATCAAATGCACAGGTAAAAATGAAAAGGATAATAAAATAAAATATTTAAAATAAAATATATATGTATATATATAAATAATATATATAATATAATATAATAATATAATATGATAATATGATATATAAAAATATATACAGTATCACATATAATAATAAATAATACAATACAATATGCAATCAAATGCACAGGAAAAAATGAAAATAATAATAAAATAAAATATATGTAAATATGAAAAATCAAAATATATATATATAAATGTATATTATATATCCACACATCTATATGTATATATATACTATATACAGGAATATGTGATACATCTACATAAAATATACACATTATATATATGTAATATCTGTAAAATATATATAAATATAAAAAACAAAAAATATACATATATAAATGTATATTATATATACACACATCTATACGTATATATATAGTATATACAGGAATATGTGACACATCTACATAAAATATACACATTATATATATATATAAAATATATGTATTTATGTAAAATATATGTAAATATGAAAAATCAAAATATATATATAAATATAGATTATATATCCACACATCTATATGTATATATACGCAATATATACAGGAATATGTGATACATCCACATAAAATATACACATTATATATATATGTAATATCTGTAAAATATATATATATAAAACAAAAAAATATATGTATATATGTAAAATATATGTAAATATAAAAAAATCAAAAAATATATATATATAAATATACATTATATATTCACACATCTATACGTATATATATATATATACGCAATATATACAGGAATATGTGACACATCTACATAAAATACATACATTATAAATACATATATGTAAAATATATGTATTTATGTAAAATATATGTAAATATGAAAAATCAAAAAATATATATATATATAAATATACATTATATAAAACACGTGAATTAAGTAAATAATAAAAAATCCACATAAATACGTACAATTAAAAACGTGCATTAAATGATAAAAAAATCCACAAAAATATGGAAAATAAAACATGTGAATTAAGTAAATAATAAAAAAAATCCACATAAATACATACAATTAAAAACGTGCATTAAATGATAAAAAAATCCACAAAAATATGGAAAATAAAACATGTGAATTAAGTAAATAATAAAAAATCCACATAAATACATACAATTAAAAACGTGCATTAAATGATAAAAAAATCCACAAAAATATGGAAAATAAAACATGTGAATTAAGTAAATAATAAAAAAAATCCACATAAATACATACAATTAAAAACGTGCATTAAATGATAAAAAAATCCACAAAAATATGGAAAATAAAACATGTGAATTAAGTAAATAATAAAAAAAATCCACATAAATACATACAATTAAAAACGTGCATTAAATGATAAAAAAATCCACAAAAATATGGAAAATAAAACACGTGAATTAAGTAAATAATAAAAAATCCACATAAATACATACAATTAAAAACGTGCATTAAATGATAAAAAAATCCACAAAAATATGGAAAATAAAAAACGTGAATTAAATAAATTATAAAAAAATCCACATAAATATGGAAAATAAAATACATGAATTAAATAAATAATAAAAAATCCACATGAATACGTAAAATAAAACACGTGAATTAAGTAAATAATAAAAAAATCCACATAAATACGTACAATTAAAAACGTGAATTAAATGATAAAAAAATCCACATAAATATGGAAAATAAAACACGTGAATTAAGTAAAAAATAAAAAATCCGCATAAATATGTAAAATAAAACACGTGAATTCAGTGAATAAGAAAAAAATCCACATAAATACGTAAAATAAAATTCGTGAATTAAATAAATAATAAAAAATCCACATAAATATGTAAAATAAAATTCGTGAATTAAGTCAATAATAAAAAATCCACATAATTACGTAAAATAAAAAACGTGAATTAAATAATAAAAAAATCCGCATAAATACGTGCAATTAAAAACGTGCATTAAATGATTAAAAAATCCATAAAAATATGGAATATAAAATACGTGAAATAAGTAAAAAATAAAAAATCCGCATAAATA